>NC_079423.1:15482777-15488208 GCF_026213295.1 Gadus chalcogrammus | reverse complement strand
GAGGAGAAAGGTCAACGGCATTCAGAGAGTGTCAGCATTCTGAGTGTCAGAGCCGCTCTTTAGGAGAGCAGATGAGTGGAGATGATATGGGGAGAGATTGGTAGAGGAGGGGAGAGGAGAGGAGAGGGAGAGGAAAGGGAGAGGGTGGGGAGGGGGGAAGAAAAAGCAGAGAGGGTGGGGAAAAGAGGGGGGTGCGGAGACGACTAGAGGAGGGGAGGTGAGAAGAGAGGAGAGGACAGCATGTGTATGTCAATGCCTCAGAGTTTTTTTCCTCTGGTCACTAAATACTGTCATTAACCAAACATTAGTCCTAGGGGGCAGAAAGACCTCCATTGAGTTCATATCCTCACAGCGCGAAGATCTCTGCTCTTTTCACTTTGTCAGGCATTATAGTACACAAAAAAGACACAAAACAAATACATAGATTAATGGATTTTTCAACACCGAACGACAACACAAATTAACAAGAAAATCACTTGCATCAAATCTGTTTACTGACAACCCAGACACCCACGCACACGGACACACACAGACACAGACACACACACACTCACACACACCGCGCAGACGTCTGGTCTGAGGTAGATGTCTTTTAATAGCGTCAGACTAGATGTGTGTGTGTGTGTGTGGGACCATCTGGTCCAGTCTATTGTTGTGTGGCTTGTGGGGACGCGTTTGGATGCGGCGCGGGCCACAGAGGACGTATGGGCGTTCTAAAGCGTCCCGGTGAAGCTCCCGGGATGTGACACACGCCGTTGTCTCTTCTCCTCTTCCATCCCCTCTCTCTCTCTCTCCCTCCTCCTGCCTTTTCTTGGTTTTCTTTTTTTTCGGGACGTGGCATGGAGTATTGAGTCAGATCCCCGCACCGCTCTGCCTCTGAGCAATGGCACGCGGCCAGAATCGCTCTCTCAACTCGGGGGAGTGAAGAGGTGTGTGTGTGTGTGTGTGTGTGTGTGGGGGATAAAGTGTGTGTGTGCATCCATCAGTGTGTGTGTTTCTATCAAAGGTTAGCTGAAGTGTGCCAATTAATTGTTAGGAACATGTTGGATGGGCAGTGTTATTTTCTTTTTTAATTTATGTGTTTGAGGAAGGTAGTGCAGTGTGTGTGTGTGTGTGTGTCTGTGTGTTTTGTGTGTGTGTGTGTGTGTGTGTGGGGGGGGGGGGGGGGTGTGAAGTAGGGGGTTTGGGGGTGGAAGGAGGGGAGGAGAGAAGAGGCTGATTGCACAGTTGGCACCGGGTGAACTGCGTCGAAATTCCTCTGGAGTCAAAGTGGAAAATTGTTTTTATGTCACACTCACATTCACTACCTCGCTACTTATAGCATCCTTTTTTAAAGACTCACAGAAATATAAGGTAGAACAATAATGGGCCCTTCACAAAAATGTTATTTGAAGAAATATTTGTCTATACTTTTCTATTTTGGCAGCTAATCTTAAATTCTGCTGGACTCCCATTCCTGAAATACACACCATATGGCCAACACACACAACAGTCCAAACCCTTCTATTTTTGCATTTCCAACGGTAGTGCATCCTAGCTTTAACCGACTTAATTTCCATAAATAGTCTTTATACCTGGACACTCAAGCACTTTGCAAAGTCCAGTATATCTATCCACACACACACACACACACACACACACACACACACACACACACAGCACCTGGCTATGACCGGGCTCTTCCTGTCATTCTGCAGGAAGAACGGTGGCGTGGACGGCACCGCCGGCCTGGCTCTGTGACAGGCAGAGCCCGGGCAAGGGTGAACTGCGGGGGCCCCGTGTCAGGAAGTATTCACTCCCTGTTTCCCGAGCCGCCCCTGGCCTCTCCAACTAGCAGTCAGCGGCTGAGAGAAGCCAGGCGCAGGCAGGATAATCACCCCCTAATAAGAGGCTATATTGAAAGCAGCCTGGCGCTTGTGCACTAAAAGCTGGACAAGTGCACGCTAACAAACACCCGACACCCCGGCCTTTTGACACACACATGCACACACACACACACACCAACACACACACACATCAGCACACACACACAGATCAACACGCTCACACATCAGCACGCGCACACATCAGTACGCACACGCATGCACACTTGGGACCGGCTCGGCGTGGTGATGAACATATCCAAGATAGATCCGTAGCTGGGGTCTCTTGCCAAGCAGGAACTCACACACACACACACACACACATGCAAATAGAAAGAAGCACAATCAAACACACACATGCTCACTAAGCCTGGCACACACAAACAGACACACACACACACACACACACACAGAGCCCGGATCCATTTCGCTCCTTCCTCTCCTCCTCCCTCGCCACCAACTTGGAAAACTGTTAGCACATGGCCCCAAACGATATCAATAATTTCACAACGTATCAATTATCAATTTCGGAGAGGACGGGATGGGATCCCGGGGGAGTGCGGCGTATGTTACGTGTTTGCTTTGGAGTGGAGATGGTTAGGACGGGAGGACCGCCATGAACACGCCGGCCACAAAGCCTTCATCACAGCTCCAGAAAGTAATGGGGCTCCGAGCCCCCCCCCGACCCCTCAAGGGTCCTCTGATTTCAAACTCGGCCTCCGAGGCGTTTTTTTCTTCTTCTTCTGCTGCGATGAGGCGGCCCCCACTTCCGACGGCGCTCATGATCCCGACCGAGTTCCGACGAGCGCTTGTTTGGTTTTCAACTGGTTACCTTTTTTCAATAGAGAGTCGCTGTGCAGATGTTTTTGTCCAAAGAGAGTTAGGAAATCCTTTTCCTTTTTTCTGTTTTAGTTGTTTTAAGATTTTCTTCGACACTTTAATTTGTTGTTGCTCAAGGAGGACAATATGCAGAGTTTAGACACTGGGCTTTCAACCCAGAACATTCAGGCAGGGAGTCAATCAGCCTAACCATATCCTAGACTGATGTAGAAAGGAGAAGAAAGAATATTTCATCGGCTCGCTGCTTTTCTGATGCCAACTGTAACCCGACACAACACCGTTTATTTTGAGGGCCCATCTTGGCAGGAAACGATCCGTTACCCCCTCCAGGTTCCCCTGAAGATTTGATCGACTGGCAGAAGCAACGATGGAAAATACACAGAAGGATAAAACCCTTTGCCGATGAACTCATTCCTTTTCAAGCGGGTTCCTACAACACAAATATATATTGCACACCGAAAAAAAACACAATGACACATAGACAAATGCTCTCATCCCACCATTATCCCATTCTGGCGTTTTTTCACACGCTGAAAAGGCATGCTCATCCTGATCACGTGACCCTGCTGTGTTTGCTAGCCGTTCTCCACTGCCGCGTGTCAACCCGTCTGACCCTCTCTATTCACATCTTCTCGAATCTTTCCCTTGCCTCCTGTCTCTTCGCCTGACCCACAGTGTCTCTCCAAGGCCTTTGCTGAGAGTGGGTGTTCGAATAAAGAGTAGAGCATCCATGTTGTGATTTTGTGTCAAGTGTTTGTATTGAAGGATAGGCGGGCATGTTATAAAGAAAGGGATTCAGAGTGTGTGTGTGTGTGTGTGTGTGCGTGTCTGGCTGGGAGCATGCCTTTGTGTGATCATGCATCTGTGCGTTTCCTTGTGATCATGTGTATGCGTGTGCATGATGTGTGTTTTCCCTGTGATCATGTTTGTGTGTGTGTGTGTGTTGGTTTGTCTGTTTGTGTGTGTGTGTGTGTGCGTGGGTGGGTGCCTGTGACCAAGCCTATGTGTGATCATGCATCTGTGTGATTGCTTGTGATCATGGATGTGTGTTTTGCTTGTGATTCAGTGTGACTGTGTGAGTGTGTGTGCGATTGTGTGTGTGTGTGTGTCTGTGTGTGAGATCGTTTGTTTGTGCGATTGTGTGTGTGTGTGTGTGTGTGTGTGTTTGTGTGTGTGCGTGTGCGTGTGTGTGATCCTCTGCAGGTTAGAGCGGGAGGCTGCTGAGCTGCTGTTGGCTGCTCTCTCTCACCTGCACATCTGCTGCCATTTTAATTAGCACTCCAAGGAGACGAGTCACAACCAATCACAAGCCATGACAGACGCACGCAAACACGCAAGAGTACCCCAGCACATGTTCCCCGGATATGTATCTACGGAGAGATACGTAAACGTATGTACGAAACGAGCCCAGCCAGCCCAACCTTTCTCGCCCACTGCCACACAGATTAAACCACACGCACAACTTAATAAAAATGCAAGCATGCAAGGATACACACACATACACAAACACACACACATTTACAAAGAATCACCAATTATTACACAAAGGCATAAGTAAGCATATTCAAAACCACACACACACACACACACACACACACACACACACACACACACACACACACACACACACACACACACACACACACACACACACACACACACACACACACACATACACACCCCTCTCCTCCATTCTGCATTATCTTTTATCCATAGTCCCTGCTTCTATGTGATCTCTTTTATTTATATATTTTTCATTATGCCGCTCATACACAAGGAGGAGGAAGAGGAGGACAAGATGCAGCCAAGCTCAGACGAGGGTGACGGCCTGTGTGTGCGTGTGCATGTGTGTGTGTGGTTGTGAGAGGTGGCTGCTGGGCGGTAGGTTTGGCGGGGCACGGAGGGGAGCAGCCAGATTTATGGCAGGGGGGAGGAGGGGGGAAGGGGGGGGGGGGGGGGGGGGGTGGGGTGTGTGACCTCTGGGGTCGTAACGCGGTGATGGGTGAGCGGCTCTCAGCGGTAAGCTACCGGCACTTGACAGAGTGCCCGGCGCTGAATGAATTTTCTTCTCTTTTCCTCAATCATCAGCCAGCCAGTGCCCTGACCCCCATCCTGACTGCTATAACAAGATCTCCCATCTCGCAAGGGGCCTGAAAAATTTACTGTCACATCTACTTTTCAATGAGCCCAAGTGAGCGCTTGTTTCACCTTCAGCAGCACAGAGGAAACCAGCCAGCCAGCCAGCCAGCCAGCCAGCCAGCCAGCAGTGGGCGGTGCCCCCACCCACACCCACCTTCCTGTACTAACCTACCTGCCCGTCAGTGGGAGAGGAAAAGAGACTGTGTGTGTGTGTGTGTGTGTGTGTGTGTGTGTGTGTGTGTGTGTGTGTGTGTGTGTGTAACAGGGTTTGTTTGTATCAGTGTTTGTGTGTGTGTGGATTGTAGGAGCAAGAGGGAGAGGGATGGAGAGGGATGGAGAGGGAGGGAGGGAGGGAGAGGGAGGGAGAGAGAGAGAGAAGATGGACAGGGCACATATCTTTGTATGAATGTCACCATTCATTGGGTTGGAGGTGCAACACACGCCACACACACGCGTGTCCACTTGAATGCGTCCGCATCGTTTAATTTTGTTGGACATGGGAGAGAAAAAAAAGCACACGCAATCTTGTGTCGCTACCCTCCTTTCCTCGCTCTCTCTCCCTCTACTCTCTATCTCTCTCTCTCACACAC
>NC_079423.1:15437777-15477777 GCF_026213295.1 Gadus chalcogrammus | reverse complement strand
CACGGTGCCTATTACGGCGCGCTGAGCGGCCGGCCACAGTATGTATAATGCAGTCAGCCCTCCGTAAGCAGATACAAATCCCGCTCCGGCCCCTTCCTCCATTTGTTATACCTGACAATGAGCCGCCGCCGCCGCCGCCGCCGCCGCTGCTGCTGCTGCTACCGCCGCCGCCGCCGACGCCATCGCACGCTTTGTTGTTTGTTTGAATTATGAGCCGGCGTGTGTGGCCTGGGACCTGCCTGTTCCGGGCGCCGGTGTGGCGTGGCGTGGGGTGGGTATGCAGAACAAGGCGACGACGGGGGGGGGGGGGAAACAGATTCGCACGGTGAGCGAGGGGGAGGGAGGAGGAGGGGGAGGGAGGCCGGGGGGGATGCGGCTGGGTGCATATGCATAAACAGTCGTACTCAGGGAGCCTCTGGAAACAAACCGAATGGGCTCGATATTTCATCTCTCCAGACCCAGAACCGCCCACCGCTGTTCTCGTTTGGGACGTGATGAATTTCGGGGCTGCTGTGCACACTGGGGGGGGGGGGGGGCAGCGGGTTGAGGGGGGGACGGGGGGATGGGGGGGCAGAAGGGGGGACTGCTTTGAGCGTTTAAAGCCAAGCCACTAGTCAGGGTCCACACACCCCTCTCACACACACACACACACACACACACACACACACACACACACACACACACACACACACACACACACACACACACACACACACACACACACACACACACACAGCTTGCGCGTGGTGCTGTGTGTAATTCCGCCCAGCGTAATTATCAGCGTGATGTCGATCCCCGATGCAACAGCTTCATTGTCGTCATCCTCCTCACCCTTTTTAATCTCACAACCTGCCTGCTGTCTGTGGACAGCGGCGCTGTCCAGCTGCCGCAGTGTTTAGCAGCCTCTAATTGAAACCACAAACCCTTTGTCTGCTTTGAGCGTTTAGAAACAAACTTCTACAGAGTGGTTTGGATTTCTCCCACATGAGCTGTGTTTGCACTGACTCGAAAAACGCCTCTGGTTCTGATTTAGCCGAGATGGGTGGGAGCCGCAGGGTATTCCAGCCGTCACTCCAACGGCAGAGGGGAGGGAGGGGGAGGGAGGGGGAGGGAGGGGGAGGGAGGGTCGACAAGTAAAAGACAAGATGGAGGAGAGAACGACTAAACGACAGGATGAGAGAGCGAGAGGAGGTTCGGCATCGTGTGAATGAATCCGAGCCCCTGAGGAAGTGAGTGGAGATCAGAGAAAGAGAGTGAGGGAGTGAGAGAGTGAGAGAGTGAAAGACAGCAGGGGTGAGAGAGAGAGAGAGAGAGAGAGCGAGAGCGAGAGCGAGAGCGAGATACACAGAGGGAGAGAGAGAGAGAGAGAGAGAGAGAGAGAGAGAGAGAGAGAGAGAGAGAGAGAGAGAGAGAGAGAGAGAGAGAGAGAGAGAGAGAGAGAGAGAGAGAGAGAGAGAGAGAGAGAGAGAGAGAGGGGGAACGAGAGAGAGAGAGAGAGAGAGAGAGAGAGAGAGAGAGAGAGAGAGAGAGAGAGAGAGAGGGGGAACGAGAGAGGGCGAGAGAGAGAGAGAGAGAGGAGGGAGGGAGAGATACACAGAGGGAGAGAAACAAGAAGGAGCGTGATAGGGAATGTAAATACGGAGTAAACCGATAGCACATTTCCAGCCCGGCGTGTTTGTTGGGGTATTTACACGAGGAGACTACAATCAAGTCCTCAAAGCCTCAATAGGCCTGACAAGAGCCCAGCGCCCAAGGTCACGGATCCACTGCACAGCCAAGCCGACGACTCCAACCTCCACACACACATATATATATATTTATATATGCACATGCGTTATATAGGCTTACACACAGACAACAACACATGTATGCATGCGCACACAAGCAAACACACACGCACATATATATGCATATATTACATACACACAGACACACACTTATGAACACAGACACTCACACACACACACAGATGCACAGAGCGCATGACCCGGACACACTCGCTCAAATCCACATATATTCATTCATGTACATACACAGTTACAAAGACGCACAGGTACACACATGATCACATGCGTGCATACACACAGAACAGACACACATACATCTAAACTCACACACGCATATAAACACACACCCACACTCACGGACACACAAAAACTCACACGCAGACACATCTACGAACACACTCACTCAGACACACACACACACGCACACACACACACACACACAAAAACTCACACGCAGACACATCTACAAACACACTCACGTACACAGCACCACACAAATCCACCAAGGTCATGTCCACATTTTTGTCAATCACTTCAATACGCAACAGGGATGCAGGAGAGATGCGTGGAGCGCGCCAGGGGAGAGAAGTTGGGAAGAGGAGTTGTAAAGAACCCCCCCCCCTCTCTCTCGCTGGCTGAACTTTCAAGCCCTGTTTGGTTTGAACAGATGTAGAATTAGTGCACATCACTTTGCATCAGGAAGATGTTAAACACAAGCCACTAGTCAGGGTCCACGCACCCCCCCCCCCTCTCTCTCACACACACACACACACACACACACACACACACAACACACACACCCACACACACACACACACACACACACACACACACACACACACACACACACACACACACACACACACACACACACGCACGCACACGCACAGCTTGCGTGTGGTGCTGTGTGTAATTCCGCCCAGGGTAATTATCAGTGTGATGTCGATCCCCGATGCAACAGCTTCATTGTCGTCATCCTCCTCACCCTTTTTAATCTCACAACCTGCCTGCTGTCTGTGGACAGCGGCGCTGTCCAGCTGCCGCAGTGTTTAGCAGCCTCTAATTGAAACCACAAACCCTGTTATGACACGCTCATGCCGGGATAAACATTACTTCAATCCCCCCTTTTTCGCTTTAAATACATTTGTTTCCAGCCAGATGGAACTGTGCAAAAGAAAAAGGAATTTTCAACTCAGAAATAGCCAGCAGGATTTCTAATAATGTCTGATAGTAGCCAGAGTAATACTGGTCGACCTTAGCGTTGGCCTTTTTAGTTTTGTGCACAATTTAACACCACCCATTAACTGTCTATGAATTGTATTGGAGTTGCCAATTCCCTGATAAGATGTCCAAATGCTTTATTCCTGTTTAATGTCAACAAAATTAACTACTACAGCAGTGAGACGTTTTGGTTACTTATTTTAATCGTGTTCATGACTCATTGCGACAACAGGTGACTTTACTAAAGCTATATTAGTTAAGCGGTGTAACCAAAGCTATGTTACTAAATTGAGCGTAGTGTAGGCTAAAAATACAGCAGGCAACCAAAACCAACTGGTTTCTTCTGTTTTTAACTAAAGGACGGCACTAGTACTGCTCACACATGACCCACACTAAAAATGAGCGTCTCCGCGGCGCAGGGTGGAATCGACCGGTCGAGGCCGGATGAGGCGGGCTGCATGACGACATCGTCGCTCCTGCTGCTCGTACCTCTTGACACGCAGCAGCAAGGAACCGTCTGTGACATGTCAATGAATCATGACTAAATGGGCCAGACAGGAGGGGGGGAGGGGGGGGAGGGGGGGAGGGGGGGGACTCAGATGGGGGTGAAGGTGAGCTCCGATGGGGGGGGGGGGGGGGGAGACAGAGCCGGGGTGGGGCGCGATGGGGGGAGGGGGGGGGGGGGAAGGGGAGCTCGGATCGAGGAAAAGGGGAGCTTGTAAGGCAGGGTTGGGGGGGGGAAAGAGAGAGGGGGGGGTACAGAGTCAGTGGATGGGGGTTCAACCCTGTGGCTGTACGAGCACCAGAGTGGAATCTGAGGAGGTGGAGACCCCCCCCCCCCCCCCCCCCCCCCCCCCCCCCCCCCCCAACACACACACACACACACACACACACACAAACCTCCATCTCTGTAATTACAGGCAGTGCTGCGGAGGAACACATGGGAGGGGAGAGGAGGTGCAGGCGGCGGGGAGTCAGATGTCACGAGGACCGCAGGCACATGGCTCCCTGGACCCCCGAGATAGGGAGGAAGGAAGCAGGGGGATTCCCCCGAACACTGGGGGCCCGGGACCGGTTCACAGGGAAACACGAGAGCATCTCTGTAGTCTGGTGTTTACCGGTGCAGAGTCCCATCCATGCAGGAATGCATGCATGGATGCATGTGTGTGAATGCATTGTCCATCGATCAATCTCTTTCATCTACCGTATCTATCTACCAAACAATCAATCCATCGGTCCTTCTATCCATCCATCTATATATATTCATCCACCAACCCATCCCTTTCCAACTCAAACTTTCACTCGTTCATTGAAGGCTCCGCATTCACGACACTGACACATTGAACACGCAAGGAAGTCTTCATTCTTGAAGAGTGTGGTTAAACACCACAGATGGAGGTGTGCTGCACAGTGTGTGTGTGTGTGTGTGTGTGTGTGTGTGTCACTGTGTGTGTGTTTGTGACTACTGCCCCCCCCCCCCCCCCCCCCCCGCCCCGCCTTCCGCTTAAAAGACCCAGCGACCTTCAACCCAGCCCATTGTGCGATCGCGTCCCATTACGAAGGCGACACTCTGCGTGCCCACGTGACCCAATAACTGCCCATTCTCCGTTTCGCCTTTCAATTACACCCCCCCCCCCCCCCCACCCCCTCCACCATCCTTCTTCCACGCATCCATTGTGGAGCAGTAGAAGCACCCAAGAACCTTTATCCCTTCGGATGGTCCAAACGTGACCTTGAAACGAGTCGTTGGGAGTCTAGGAGTAAACAGGACTCTGTGGGTTAAGACTAAAGAAAGACCTGAATCCATCAGAGGTTTCCGAAGAGTAACTGGGTTCCAGGGATGCGGGCCGGGCCAGACCTCTTCCCTGCCTCTCCCCTTCCTCTATCGGCTCTCTTGGCCAAAATTTGGCCCTGCCTTTCAGCAAGAGCCGACCACTGGCTAGATGTTGCAGTGAGATGGTGCAGTGGATGTAGAGGACAACTTCAGTGGGAAAATGAAATTAATATGAATGAATGAATGAATATGTGAATATATGAATATATGAAGGAAATAGTGGGATCCGCTTTGTGTTCTGTAGAGAAAAGACCGTTGTTGTGTGTGTGTTCGTGTGCGCATGTGTGTGTGTGTATTTGTGTGTGTGTGTGTGTGTGTGCGTGTGCGTGTGTGTGTCTGTGTAGCAGGAGGTTGAATGGAAGATTAAATAAAAGGTTTCAACGAACGGTCACAACTGCGTGGGATTCTGTTCATGCTCCTGCGTATGTTTGTCGTTTTGTTTGTCGTTTTTCTTCCTCAATGAAACATAAAATTAAAGAAGAAAGAAATACCCTTTCAATCACCTTTCACGGAAACGGAATAAACAAAAAAAAAGAATGACATTTCCATTGGTCCTTGTACAATAATACTTAAAGCGTGTGTGTTCAATTTGAAAAGATTGCTAGAGCTGCAAGCAAAAGATTCAATCAATTTAATCTTGTTGCTAAGAACATGGCAACATTATATAGAAATCGGAGAGCACAATATGACATTAAATCACATTATAGCATTTTGCCAAACACAAGAATAATCAAATATTTCTATTTGCACAACTATCTAAATGTTTGTTCAAACACGACTGCTGCCAATTAAAACCAAACCCACCCCCCAATCAACGCTCACAATACTGAGATAACAGCAGGCTTCCAGGAGTCCTCTGAATGAAACCTCAGACGAGGCCGTGCTCGAGTGTGAGCCCGCCGTGATCGTGATGTGTACAGTAGTAGATCGTCAGTAGCGGAGCGCGGTACGCGCTGTTCTCTCAGCAATCAATCCAGCCGAGCCCGGCGCATTTGCATGTGGCGGATGAGTCGGAGGCTGATAGACTGAATGAGCGAGGCGGGAGGGGACGGGGGGGGGGAAGGAGGGATGGAGGGTGCCAATGAGCTGAGTAATACCGCTTTACAATTACGGTTCTGCGCTCTGCACTCGCTCGGAAACAATCTTTGATTCGCCTGCTCGTGACGGAGGATTTAGCGGCGCAGACGCAAACGCGCCACAGCGTTCGGGGATTTAACGACCGCTCAGCGTCGATGAAGGCGGCGGTAATGGTGTCAGGGAGCATGCAAAGCAGCGCGGCTAAAGAAAACCTCTGTAAATCACCGAGAGGAGCGCCCGGGCCGCAACATAGAGCAATAACACGCCGCTCCGGCGTGAACATCATTATCACGCCGTTCATAAAGCATGACTCGCGCAGCGTTTACAGAGCCACGCTACGAGGGCCGTCGGTTCAAACAAGCATAGGATAATAGATTATTAGCAGAAGCATTGTTATTCTTATGGTGCTTCACATGTCTCTGAGCTCTGGTGTTTGCCTTTATTAAACGATCTTAGCTGAACCCATTTGTCGATTAATTTATAACGTAATTCAATCGTTTAGATAAGTCTCTTTGAAATGCAATAAAAGAGCGATCCACCTCAACCAAACAAGAGCGCACGTTGTGTAACCACCACCGGTCGCATACGACCGATAACAGAGCGGGCCGCTCCAAAGCCGTATTAAGTTACCCTTCCATGATGATCCACCTCCCCCAACCCCCCCCCACCACCCCTCATCTGTTCTCCAACTGTTCGCCTCCGACCGCCCCCCCCCCCAGAAACAACCTGGAACACCAAAGCCATCTCTGAGTGGAGTGGGAGTGCAGCGCAGGTCGGGGGGCTGGACTGGATCCGAGCCGGGGCCTGGATAGTGTCAGCGGTGCGGGGGGGGGGGGGGGGGGGGACGTCGCTCGCCCGGTGTCTGATTTGACTCAACATGCCGTGGGCTGCTGCTCCCTGTTTGGCCCGGTAATGCCTCGCAGGTTTACCTTCAGATGGGAACCCAGCGGCCGTATCGAATGTGCTTATCTGGGAATCCCTGGTGCGTGCGTGCGTGCGTGCGTGCGTGCGTGCGTGCGTGCGTGCGTGCGTGCGTGCGTGCGTGCGTGCGTGCGTGTGTGGAAGTGGGGGGGCTGCGGTGTGTGTGCGTGTGTGTGTGTGTGGGGGGATGCATTTATAGGGGTCTGGTTTAATATAAGAGCTAGAATGCAAAGAAAGTGCATTTCTCTGGAATTATATATTTTTTGTGTGACATAGCTTCCTAAAGTATGACTATAAATAAAATGTAAATGAATAATTCATAATTCATGAAGAAAGAAAAGAGGGCTGAAATGGAAGGCAATCGTATATTAAAGTGTTTGCCAGCTCTCAAATGCAGTGGTATTCACACCAGGCCAAAGGTCAGGCCACTCTCATACGTTGTGTGAACCGCGATGACCAACCGCACACTCTCAACACACACAAACACACAGTTGTCATGCACACACATCAACAAAACTTTTCGAACATCAAAAGGTTTCCATCAAGGCTGAGACTAGTCAGCATTACGAAGCCATTCATCGACCATCGACATCTTTCAAAAGCAATACCATTTATTTTACAAGTTCGTCTTTGCTTTGGAAAACGTACTATAAAGGGACCACAGGTGCTGCTCGTCTTACAAATAAGGATGTGATACAAAAAGATAATGTAATTCATGTGTGTCCAGATGTCACCATTAAAACTCAATGGCAGACCACATAATGCATAGCCTTCGATATTCTTTAGGACGGCTGGAGGTTTTGTCGCGCTTTTGAGCGAGGCGAGTCTGGCAACCAGTATGTCACTCGCTTTTGCCACAAACACAACCCCAGCGTACGCACAAAGCCCGAGGCTAGTGTTCAGTAAAACAGTGGAGCCCGCGCCGCTCCTAAGTTTGAGTCCGAAACATAAGTTACAAGGGAAACAAGGAGCGAGGAATTCAGAAATTGTTTTCCATGGCCTGATTATGTTGGGCCAATTACCAGTTGGTGAACTGATAAACAGCAAGCTTTTACTGGGTGAGAGTAGACCAGTAGAGATTTGGTAGCCTTCGTTGAAGAATTCCCCATTATTTAGATTTCTCCTTGGTGCTTATCAACGTACTGTATGTGTACGCATCCAACATTCTGCATTTGACTTTGTGTTTTGTACTTTTGAGTGTCCCAGAAACGTCACACACCTTCTGTTTTTTCAGCATTGTGGGGACTCACCAGGGGACCTGACCTGTTCCTGCCGGGTGCTGACTGGGGTGCTGGTAGGATCTGCCTCTTTGCCCTCCTCCCCCTTCGCCTTCTCCCCACCCTCGTGATCCTGGGGCGGGGTGTGGCCAGATGGGCGGGAGCTGGTCCCCGAGCTGGACGGCCTGAAGCTGGCCCCGTTCTGCCGAAAGTAAATCACCCAATTTTAAATGAAACACTTGAAGAGGTCCAACATGGATTTGTTGTGAACAATATCATCTTTAGTCCAGCCCAAAATGTGCATCACCCAGACAGACAGACAGACAGACAGACGCACACACTAAAATAGACTGAACTAAATGCCAATGAAAACCCTTTTGTTTGCACAGCCCTCAGTCAGACGTCTGTGGGGACTCCAGGAGGTCTAGCAAGCGGTGGCGGAGCCGGAAGGAATGACCAGCATGGCAGACGTCCAGCCCAGGCAGCTAGCCATAGCTACACCAGCCCAGCAAACCTCCACGAAAGGTAGCTCGCTAAGGCTGCATCCACACCAGCCTGACCCTCACCATGGGTACCACGGATCAGATGGTATCACATAGTCATTTAGTAGACTTTGCGGGGGCATATCACAAAGGAGCAGGTGGGGCAGGGGGTCTTGCTAAAGGATGTCTACTGGTAGACTGTGGACGTTGGGGTCGAAACCCACAACTGTTTTGGCTGGGGCCAAACAAAACCGCTTCCCACTGACTGAAAAATACTAATTTAACTTAATTGAGTAAGTCTTGATACAATGAGCGATGCAAAACTAAAGTTATCGACAAATAAAAGTTTCTAAAGTCGGTTGTGACAGGTTATAACACAGGGGATCCTTGTACATAAAAAAAACAACACATTAACATGCACGCTAGCATGCAGACACACAAACACCCACACACACACCAACACACACACATCATGGCTTCCTATATCTTGTCAAAACTTGAATTAAGATCAAAAAACTAATCCGCTTCCAATTTATGTCTATATCTCAGAGGTGTCAGCGGCAGGGAGCTGCCAGAGTTGAGGGGGGGGGGGGTGGGGTCGTTTTTTACTTAGACTCTGCCCCTGACAGCTTTATTTCACCAAGCAATCGCAGGGTGTGTGTACAAGTGCGGGGTCAGCCATGTCACCGGGTATCATACCGGGGCTGGGGGGGTACCATGGTTAGCCAGGGGGGGGGTCTATTTATAGGCCTGCAAGCTTGGCTCACTGTGTGTGTATGTGTGTGTGTGTGTGTGTGTGTGTGTGTGTGTGTGTGTGTGTGTGTGTGTGTGTGTGCCCAATGTGTCTATTTTGTGAAATATATGCTGGAAAAGCAAGAGAGGGAGAATGTATGTTTTTTTGTGTGTCGGTGGGGGTTTCTTATAAATGTTTCTTTTTTTATTGTTAAAATGTTTTATTATGGTCACACCGATGGCAAACAGCCACATAAACACATGAGCATAGTGTGAAGAAAAGGGAAATGAGAACTAGTGGCACCAATGCTTTTGAAATCTGAGCCTGTTATTGGGATTAAAGGGAACACATTTTGTTTGAAAAAAAGAATTACGTGAAGTTCACATTAGTAAACAAATTAGTTCTCAAATCAAGCTTCAGAACTCAAAGAGACCAAATTAGTTTTTGTGTAATACAAAGGTTGATTCTGATGGAATTCTGGTGTATTTTAGGACAAAAATAGTTTCTTATTTGAACCTAACTTACTTATTTTTGTGGAAAGGCAGCAAAAGGAAGACAGGGTAGGAAATGAACCCCAAATAAAAAACCGTCTGCGTATACATGTGCGTACGTCTCAGTGCATTATGTGAACGTGCGTGAGTGCGTACGCGTTCAAAGCAGTTCCCTGGGGATCTGGCGCCACTGTTGGTGCACATCAATGACCATTTGAGGGACTCATCCTTACAGAAGGGTACCAGTGAAGGGCGGGAGGGAAGAGTGAGAATAAAGAGGGGAAGAGTGAGTGATTATGTTTGGCGAGGATTAAACAGGAGGTCACAGAAGGGGAGGAGAGTTGCCCAAAGGTCACAGGGCCACAGATCCAATAAGGGGGCAGATATAGTTGGTTGAGTTATCTGCATCATTAAAATGATGCTGTGTTATAAACAGCGCGGCATGAATATACAATCTTCCCCATTTAGAAAAGCATGCAATTTTCTACGGGTGTAAACGCTGATATCAGATCATGTGGATGACCGTTTTGTAATTTAGCAGGCAATTCCATCCAAAGCAAATGACAGGAGACATTTTTTAGATTGTATCAGGTCGGGGATAGGGCATCTGGCTGTTGGGATGAGATGAGGTAGACTGCAGTTGGGACATTGGGAATCAAACCAAGAACCTTTCAACTGGGAGTGATTCCAGTATAGGAGCATGAGGATGTTAATGATAGTAATAGTGGCTTGGTCATCGTTTAGTAATTCATTTTGAAATTACTATTCATTATGGGGCGATTATTGTTGTGTTTGACACAGCAATGTCGGAGTGTTTGCCACAATGAAATGGCAAAACAAAGTTTTGGAGCCTAGGAAACGGTATATTAAAATGTATGTGTCGAATTTCACAGAAATCTCCAACAAAAAAATCACATGATGCACTCTGATGTCCAAGCCCCTTACACGAGTTCAGTTCAACATATTTTAAATTGCTTGGTTCAATGCATCAAACATTTAAGAAATATAAAACGGAGAACCAAGCTTCCTGCATGACGAAAAAATGTCTCCAACGTGTTTCCATCTCCTCGGGTTAACCCTTCGGTCTTTCCGAGCAAAACGAGAAAAAAATCCATCCTGCCTGTCCACATAAAATCCATCCATCTCCTGCAGTTATTTATCTTACGTCTTCCTACGGTCCCCCTATGCACCGACGGCCCGCCATATGGGGACACTTCATGCTCACACTGCATGGCAACACAGACAATCCTATGTTTTACAACGAGGGGGGGGGGGGGGGGATATATAGGGCCATGTGCGGTCATCTAGAGCCAAATGTCTTCTATCTCGCCGAAGGGACAGGTGGATACAGTATTTCAATGCAGGATTTATGACGCAAAATAGCATTAGCTAAAAAACATGCTGGCGGGGTTTGGGGGGGGGGGGTTAGGGATCGTGCTCTGTTAGCGGAACCCGGCAAGATTGGAAAATTCCTGGGGAGGGATGGGGGCGATTCTCAGGGAGATTTTAGGGCTAAGGATAGCAATATGGGGTGTGGATGAGGGGTGGTACACGGGCGCCCAATATATCAGTTTGCACCTGGTCACTTGTCGTCGTCCCCCCCACCTCATTGTCCCGTCTACTCCGCTATGCAGTGCCTCAACCCCCCCCCCCCCTGGAAGTGGATCAAGTCTTTTACAGTGTATCAGCCTGTCTGGAAGGGGCTAGGGTCAAAGGGGAAATATGGGTGTCAGGGTGCTTGCGTGTGTGAGTGTGTGTGTGTGTGCTTTTGTGTGTGTGTGTGTGTGTGCTTTTGTGTGTGTGTGTGTGCTTTTGTGTGTGTGTGTGTGTGTGTGTGTGCTTTTGTGTTTGTGTGCGTTCGTGTGTATGTGTGTGTGTATGTGTGTGTGTGTGTGTGCATATGTGTGTGCGTGCGTGGGTGTGCATGAGGGTGCATGCACGTGTGAATGTGTGTTTGTGTGTGTGTGTGTGTGTGTGTGTGTGTGTGGTATTGTTAAAATCAATCTGCTTTCATAGCCCGCCTCGTCCCCCCCTCTGTGACCCGGCCAGGCCGGTTAGGGGCTGTGCAGGGAAGTAATGTCTAGAGGTCAGGGTGCAGGGATGGAACAGTTTGTATACATATAAGCCTGTGTGTGTGTGTGTGTGTGTGTGTGTGTGTGTGTGTGTGTGTGTGTGTGTGTGTGTGTGTGTGTGTGTGTGTGTGTGTGTGTGTGTGTGTGAGAGAGACGCTGGTGTATAATGTTGGCCCGGGACAAACTGCAGCGGGCCATAAAGTGTGACAGAGGAACCAGGGGAGAAGAGTTAATGCGATCGCTCATAGGGGACGAATCGCAACCCATACGGGACAATGTGTTTGTGTGTGTGTGTGTGTGTGTGTGTTTGTGTGTATAAATAAGAGCGCGAGGAGGAGAGCAGCAGGACGAGAGAGAGAGAGAGAGAGAGAGAGAGAGATTGGAAAGAGTGGGAGGATGATGAGTCTGTGTGTTTGGCTCTATGAGGTATATGTTCGGGTCTATAATTGTGTGTGTATGTGTTTGTGTGTGTGCGTGTGTTTGTCTCTCTCTGTGTGTGTGTGTGTGTGTGTGTGTGTGTGTGTGTGTGTGTGTGTGTGTGTGTGTGTGTGTGTGTGTGTGTTGCGCGCAAGGGACTATTAACTCCTTTGAAAGCACTTCAAAAACAAGCTAAGTGAGCCTCCTGCTTGCCTGTGTGTGTGCCTATGAGTGTTTACGTGTGTGTGTGTCTTAAGTGTGCGTGTGTGTGTGTGTGTGTGTGTGCGTGCGTGCATGTGTGTGCCCAGGACTCTCCTCTATCTCAATGGGCTGGCGGTGGTGGCGGAGGTGTCCAGCCAGGTATAAATACTGTGCTGACACTTTAATGTCAGGGGATGGCTTGTCCTGGATTAGAAACTTGTAACCCTGCGTGCAGCTTGACATTGCTCCGATGAAGGTGCGGAGAAGACGTGGGGAGGCCGGGGGGGGGGGGGAGACGGACGGGAGGGTGAGGGACGGAGGGGGGGTCGGGGGGCTATTACATGTTTGATGTATAAGGGCATCTACCATGGACTGTCCGCTACGGGGAGACTAGAAGACATGCCCCGCTACAGCCTCTCTGGCGACGATTCATAGGCGTTGCTGGGTTGGGGGGGGGGGGGGGGGCGGGGCGGGGGCGGGGGATTTGTTTATTAATATTTGATTTGTTATTTATTTGTCGTCGTCCCCCCCCCCTCCAACCCACCTCCCATTTCATTGAACGCTAAGAGTGCATCCGACACATGCATGTGTGTGTGTGTGTACATTAACACACACACACACACACACGTGTCCATGCACGCGCACACACACATACACAAATGCATCCACACACGCACGCACACAACAGTGTTGAGGACCTACGGAGAAGTTGAGAGCTTTTCTTCTCTCCCTGATGCGGTTGACCGTGCTTCGAACCTGAAAGAGAGAGAGAGAGAGAGAAGGAGAGATAGAGACAGAAAGAAAGAGAGGGGAGAAATAGTGAGGAATGGAATCAACAGGAAAAAAAAAGAGAAGATATTGTCAGTGCATCCAAACATCCACATTTGACCAAAAGTCACAAGTCAACTAAACCAGCACAAATATCGAAATTCTCAAACCAAAAAATTATTTAAATGTGTTAAGTGTTATATCCAATTAATAACAGGAACAGGCGTAAAGAACTAGAGGGGACATCGCTGAGGGTGAACTTGTATGTACCGGTCTCTCCACCTAATGGGACCTGAAAGCGTCACACTGGGATGGCGAGTGGACCAGACGGCCTCGAGCCATCATCTGTCACTCCAGAGTGCAGGGACCAACAAATGGAGCTATTGGGGGGAAAGGGGCCCGCCCCGGCCCTAGTTGAACAGATTGCACTGGAACACCTGGAGCAGAACAGCAGGCCGGTGGCTCAGCCTAACCCAGAGACCCACTCAGACAGGGTCGACTCAAATAGAAGTAGAAACGGATCAATGTTAGTTAGGGGCGCAAAGCAGCAGTCTTATGGTAAACATCCCTCAATCGTTGAAAATATATGTAGATTGTTTTTATGAATATTATTATATACAATATATAATAGTAATATAATGATGCAGTGCATATGAAAGCCTTTGGTTTGAATAAACATATAAACGTTTTGTTTTTTTGTTATTACTATTTGCATTGAATGGGGTAATGTTGTAGCACAAACATGTTGTTGTTTGTGCTGCGTTTGATTTAAATCACATCCAGTTATTCAGCAATGTAAATAAATTGTTTATAAGGTTTGCTAATAATTAAATTAAAGTTTATCTCACAGCATCTGTGATTCTGATTAATGTTATTGTTTGAAGTGATAACATTAAATGTAATGTTGATTGTCAAACAATCTTGTTAACAATGTGATCATTTAAATGTTGACATGTTTGCAAACCTGCATTAGAAATGCTTATAGTAAGGCTTTAATATTTAGAAAAATTGTTTGTCCTTCAAAATTAATATTTGGAGCAAAATTCTTAATTTTAGCGTTGATCCTGTCAACAAATGATTCATAAATACATAATTGATGAAATAATAATAGCAACGTCTATATTTAACATAAAAAGTAGCATAAATATTGGTAGCAAAATTATATATCTAATTAATTCACATGAGCATTAATGACCTTCACACAGACGCAGTGAGCAACACAGACCCACAAAGGGATGGAATTAAAAAACATAACCTTATACCTTTGATACATAAATAAAATCATGTTTTTGCATATTTTATTGTAAAATATTATAATATTACAACATTGTAATATTATAATATACATTTTGCATACATAAATTAAAAAGAAGAACTTTATGTGTTAACAGTAACTAAATAAATCTCAAGTCATACAATATATAATGATTGACAATTTGGATGCACAATTTGAATGTGTTTATTTGTTTTATTACATTTAAAATAACTCAAATCATACCGCTGCTTGAATGTTGGAATTTTAAAAAGCTATGCAATGTTTGTTTTCGGCAAAAAGGTTAAAAAAATGTTTTAAAGTAAGTGAAAATAAATAAATAAATAAGGGTGAGTGTCTGAGTGTGAGTGTGTGTGTGTCTCTGTCTGTCTGTGTGTGAGTGTGAGTGCGAGTTTGTGTGTGCATGGTTGCCTGATGTAAATTTACAGCCCGATCTCCTGTGTTAGTGAATATGCATCACGGCGTATGGCTTCATCAGGCTTCTGGCTGTCATCAATTATCACTCTGTACAGCTGTATGTATGTGCATGCTTACACGCAACCACACACACAGAAACACAATATCACAACTAAACAAGGAAATAAGCACACACATAGCAAAAGGCCTCCCAATTATCATGCACACATGCATTTACACACAAACACACGCGCGCGCACAGTCGCACGCACACACACAGTGTGTTTCAAGATGTCATCACCTAATGACCACTTAATGAAGAGAGGAAAAGCCCTGTGACACAGACTGAACAGAGCCAAGGTCAAGCCTGCTATTTACTCTGACGTGACCCAGAGAAACACAGAGAGAGAGAGAGAGAGAGAGAGAGAGAGAGAGAGAGAGAGAGACACAGAGGTGAAAGGGATTGAATGCGAATGAGCGGGAGAAACAAAGTGAATAACGAGTAAAATAATGAGTGAGGGAAGAAGACAAAGTGAGAAAGAGAGTGAAAGACAGAGAGAATGAAAGAACAAGGGAGAAGGAATGCAAGAGAGACGGAAGAGGAAGAGAGAGACGAAAGAATAGAGAGCAAGTGGAACGGGGAGCCTGCCTTATGAGTTCCTCAACTCCATGAGAATTTCATCATATCTAAAACCCCACGCATGCGGACGTAAATTACCCGACGCGGCTTAATTAACCATTTGACAATGAGGGGAAGGGCACTGATTTATACAAACTGGTTGGTGTTGCGCTGTTTTTTTTTCTACCGTACACATTCAAGGTTCCGGCGTAGATGCAAAGATGCGCTTTCCATGTAAATGGTTGCTAAGCGATTACCATATAAAGCCGACACCTGCCGACATCCTTGGTGTAAATGGAAATAAAAGGTCATCAAAGCGGAGGATTTACAAGGTGACCACCAAGGAAAAGCTAATTGCCGCGTATAATGAGGAGCTTTTTCTCGGTAATTAGTGATTAAAAACGCGGGAACTGAGAGTAATCGCTGCAGACAAGGTCCGTCCTCCCGTTAGCGAGCCAGGAAATCAGACATCGGAGAGCCCTCGCGAAAACGGAGCGTTTTCTGCGCTTCCAATGGAAATCCAACGGTGCTAATGGGTGCCGCGGCGCTGCCTCTTTAGCATATCAAAGTTTAGCTGGTCGGTAGGATGAATTCGTCAAGGTGCTCCTCTGGAATCAAATACTTCATACACTTTATGACACAGATCTGGTTTTAGATTCATTGTCCGTGCGTCAGTCGGCAAGATTATCCAAGAGGTATTGTTGCTGTGAAATGTGTGTTAAAGTGTTGCAATAACCTGACCTCTTTAGCAAATCAAAGTTAAACTTGTCCGTGGGATACAGTCGTAAAGGTGTTCCTCTGGAATCAAATACTTCATACACTTTATGACACAGACCTGATTTTAGATTCATTGTCAGTGTGTCAGGTGCAAAAATGATCCATAACCCCGAGAGGAATTGTTGTTGCTGTGAAATGTGTGGAAATAGCCTGACCCTGTGAACCCATACCCTGGCTCAGTCGGGCCCTTGATGGCGGATGTTGGGGGAAGCACTGCTGGTAGGCAGGTTGGGGAGTTGTCATCTGGCCTTATAAAACTGAAGTACAGGTTAGTAACCCCCGGCAATGGATGCCATTGGCTATTGAAATAAAAAGCCCAACTGTCACAACATTTTCTTCGTACTCTTCCGTGTGCACTGCTAGGATAGGGTAATGCTTGCTTCATAAGGTCATATTTTGTTTTAATTACCTTTCTCTTAGTTTGAATTCATTTAAAACTGATGTTTTATACAATCTTTCATTTTTCAGGTTAAACAGCTCTGTCATCTCTAGTGACCGCTAGGACAAAACCCAGAAGCCTTCGCTTGAGCTTGAGCGTGTCCCACCTTTCAGTGGAGGACGGGGGTGGAGGGGATGGAGAGATAGGGTTGGAGGGATATATTAAGAGAGAGGGGTGGAGGAAAGTATGCTAACAGTAGAGGATGGGAGATGACGAAACAATAGAAAAATAATAACATCAACTTGCTCTATATGTAATATAAAAACAAATAATTATATAAGAATACAAAACTATATGTCTATATGTAAAAATAAAATAAAAAAAGTGTATATATGTTATGTATATAACTACACAGCCAGTATATTAATAATATATTAAGATTACAGGGGATAAGACTGAAGGTCAAATGCTGACTTATTAGCAAACCAACGTTTTCAGTCACGTCCTCGTCTTCTCAAATTAACTCATAACAACACGTATGTTTTTAATGGTATGGAACATGCACACACACACACAACGGAAACACAAACACACACACACACACACCACCTAAAGTGCTCACAAAAGGAAACGTGCGTGCCCTCATGAAAAGCCGAAACGTGTCCACAGGATGCTCACAAATTGTAAAAGACCCCCGAGGGTCAAGGCGAACGCGGGAGTAAGAAAATGGTTTCAGAGGCACTAAAGAAAAGCCACTTGAGCGAGAATACGGCCGTGATTTATTTTTTACAGTGTGGTGGGGGGGGGGGGATGGGGCCGGAGGGGGGTGGGAGGGGGCAGGACAAGAGAGACGGGGCCTCTGAGAAAGGCCGTGGGAGGCGTGGGTTGAATAAGAGGAGGAGGATGGATACGGAGAATCTGACAGTTGGGGAGAAGAAGGAGCAGGGGGAGAAAAGGGAGCGTATGTTTTGGGGTGGAGGTGGGGAGAAGGGAAGTAGAGAGAAAGGAGACAGAGAGAGAGGGAGACAAAGAGGGGGAGAGAGGGAGACAGACAGAGAGACAGAGAGACAGAGAGAGAGAGAGAGAGAGAGAGAGAGAGAGAGAGAGAGAGAGAGAGAGAGAGAGAGAGAGAGAGAGAGAGAGAGAGAGAGAGAGACAAACAAAGAGATGTTTGCAGTGAGCTGCCCTTTTGTGATGATATACCTGGCCTTGAACCCATGTTTATGCAACTTAAATTTTAACCATTTTATTCACTGTACTTTGCATTGGTGCAATCATACGAATTGTAGGAAGTGCTCCAATTCATGAAACAATTTGATTCGTGCTGATAGTGACAAAAAACATTACCAGGAAAGCAATCCAGTTAGGTGTTTGTGTATATGTAAAGATATATGTACAGTATGTGTGCGTGTGTGAACGTGTTTGAGTGAGTGAGTGGGGGAATGATTGAGAGAGTGTGTGTGTGTGTGTGTGTGTGTGTGTGTGTGTGTGTGTGTGTGTGTGTGTGTGTGTGTGTGTGTGTGTGTGTGTGTGTGTGTGTGTGTGTGTGTGTGTGTGTGTGTGTGTGTGTGTGTGTGTCTGCGTGCAGACACTCGTGTGCGTTCTTTAGCACACGTGTGTGGTCGGAAACTAGCGATGAATAATTGGCCCCAAGTTTTTGTATTTTAACAAGACATTGCATCACTTATGTACGTCTTAAGGCTATCTATTTACATAGCCTCGGGGAATACATAAGCAGTATTTGATCAAGAGTGATTTTTTACAATTGAACCCCATCCATTAAACTCCGTGTCTGTCTCTCGCCGCGCCACATTTAAATGGTAATAGAAAAGCATTACAATACGATATTTCCCTCCTCCGTGTCCGCAACTCTCACCCCAACATCGCGTTCACTCGGATGCATATTTTTATACATATTTTGATCTGGGTGTCGGCGTCGTTGGGTAGAGTAGGTGGAGGTGGCGTCGTGGTGGTGGTGGTGTCAGTGGCGGTGTGGATGTGGGGGCGGGTGCGTGGTGGGGGGGAAGCAACCCCACAAAAGCAGGGTCCCGGGCCCTCTGTCAGAATGCTAAATGGAGGGCCCTGAGTTTAAAAACTTAAAGAGGCATTGAAATATTAGCCACTGCGCTTGAGGAATGAGTGGCTGGGAGCAGCGGCATGTCAGTGTTTAATGGGCGGTCCCGGATGCATATAAGTTAGCCGAACCATGAAGGGCAGTGGGACGCGGCGCATGTGGAAATGACACCACCCCTCCCTCCCCACGCACGCTTTCCCGCCTTTCCATTTTTCTATGCCCAGCACACACCCCTAAACAGACACAAACACACATACACAATTTGCAAATATGTTTCATACGCACATGCACCCACATACACACACAATCCCAAAAGATCTCTCTCTCTCTCCCTCCCTCCCTCTCTTCCTCTTTCTACCTCTCTCGCTCTCTCTCACACACACTTCCCGAATCTCCCCCGCTCTCTCCCTCTTCTCTCACAGGCACATGCACACCCCACGCACACACACACACACACACACACACACACACACACACACGTGCATACAGCACACACACACAGGCAGGCAGGCAGGCATCTTTAAGCAGCGAGCCCATCAGAAACTTGTCATTTCTCTCATTCACTGCCACAGCCTTGAGACACAATGCAGACTTACCTCTGTGTTGTAGACCCCATATATCAGGAAGATGAACAGGCCCTGTAGAGGCACAAAAACACACATGCAGAGACCGACAGACAGACAGACAGGGAAACAGTGAGAAACAGACAGACAAGTAGAGGGACAGGAAAACAGAGGGATAGAGAGAGCGACACGGAGACGGAGAAGAGAGACAGGATGACAGAGAAATAGAGACATGCAGAAGAAGCAAGAGAAGACAAGAAAAAAATGGGTGGAATAGGAGAAGAAAGGGAATGGGAGAAAATAATGACTTGTTAGTTGTGGTTTACTTCCATTACTTAGTGGAATACTTTTAAGAGTCAGAACATTACGACTGTTTAACACGAGCAAATCGCAAGCTCTGAGGCAGACGTGGGATGCATAATTTAATGTTTGTGAGTGTGTGTTTGTGTGTGTACGTTCAACTTAAAACTACTTCCAAACTAGGCAACCCTAGTGTTCAATTCTCAGCCTCATATTTCCCCCGGCTGCCACTCACCCCTTCCCTCTCATCTACCTCCCCCCCCCCCACCACCAAAACACCCAAACAGAAACTCAACCAATGCCACAATCCAAGGTTTCCACCTGCTTCCGAGAAAAATGGAAAAAAACAAATTGATATCCTGCGTCAATGTTCAGTTTCAGCGTATGCACACACACACACACACACACACACACACACACACACACAGACACAAAAACGAACACGAACACACTTAGGTGTACGGTGCAAAAACAAACAAACCGAACCAACAGCACATAATTATACAGTGTAGGACACAATCCCACTTATATTTATACACTACATGCCCACATGTACAGTACAAGTGCACACAGTGTTTGTAAGAATTCCCCTAGATTCGTCCCCACCGAATTACACATACACTAATAAAAATAAAAAAAGGACCCAACACAGGCATGGACAAAACGTACCAACAAAAGCTAAAATGCAGCTTTCTAGGTCATACACACAATGCAGAAACAGACAAAAACGAAGTACTCAAGCAAAAGTAAGCACCCACGCCTATACATGACGCATCTCTGTCCAGATGTGTCTATCACAGAAAATTAATGGGGGGGTGTGTGGGTGTGTGTGTCGTGGTGGGAGGAGGTAGGAGGGGTGTGGGGGAGGGGGGGGGGGGGGGGGTATTGTGGAAAAAAGGGACACATAAAAGAAGTATTTTTCATGTTCTCCACGCCCCGCGACTAGTACCCGGGCCGGAAGAATGCCATGCCCTTGGACGCATAAAAGCTGCACTTTTGGTCGCAGAAAAACAGCTATTTTTTCACTGCGGGCCCATTGTGGCCCCCTTTGAATGTACAAGCTGTGCATTCACCTTCGGCCCATAATGCAATCCTGTCGCTTCAATGAGAACGGTAAGGACAGCATTCACTGAGCGCAGATTGAGCTGCACCACAAAAGAGGTAGCAAGATTAATGAAAAGGGAGGGGAGAGGGGAATCTTATCAATCTCAAGGCTGACGGATAGATTCTCTGATAAGACAGCTTTATGTCAATCTATGTCTGGCCCCTGTAAAGAGAACACATTTAGAAACACTGCAAAAAAGGGTAAAAGTACGTTTTGTTTCCCCTCCCACAAACTCTACTGTTTGTGTGTTTGTGTGTGTGGTTGTGATGAGTATGTGTTTCTCCTTGTGACTGTGTGGGTCGATATCTCTCTTTCCCTGCGTGGTTCGGTTTGTGTCTTTCCCTGTGTGTGTGTCTTTCCCTGTGTGTGTGTGTGTGTGTGTGTGTGTGTGTGTGTGTGTGTGTGTGTGTGTGTGTGTGTGTGTGTGTGTGTGTTTCAAGTGAGGGCAAAGTTTCAGTTTAAAGGACGTGCACCCAGGTCTGCGTCGGAGCATCCATCACCAGCGAGCTCTGAGCATCCAATTTTTACCAAAGGGAGATTTCAATTCATCAGCATTGACCACATTATGGGCCTGTCAGCCAGAGTGACAGGCCCACAACGGCGCCTGTATCCCGGGCTAACCCCCTCTGGTGTCCCACCTGGCTGTCTGTTCGGAGCCACCTCAGGACACTCTTAAAGCACGCAGTGCACAGGGTCCACCCCCTTAAAGTCCCAGTGTCTAAAATGTAGCCCCTCCCAGTTAGTAGCCAAATAGTCTCACAAATCAGCCTTTAGATTAACAGCTACTGTTGACGTTCTGATGGCAGATCTGTGTGAACGGGGACTTTCTTTCGCATGTTTCTGGGGCATGGGATCTGTAGGTGCACGTTTGCCTCGACTGGACTGGATGTGGCCATCATCTTTGGATGAGTCCAAAGAAAAAGGTTTAGAATCATCAAACCCATGTCGTAGACTGGCCCCTGTAGAAATACATTTGTTTAAAATTGTCTTGACGAGTCCTGACGGATATCTCCGTAACAAAAGAGGAAACCCTGATCTGAGATTAGAAAGCGGGATACTTTCAGAATTGATAAAACTCAATAACAGTGTTCTGTCTAGTCAAACTGTGCAACTGTGTGATGCAAACTAGCGCAGCTCTGCTGGCTGGCTGTCGGGAGTGGGAGGAGTTTTGGGATTCAAATAAAATCTATAAAAAAATCGAAATCGGCTCATATTGCACTCAAACACACGTACACATGTACTCTTGTTATCTGTCTGTCAATATCTGCCTCCATCATTCAAGCTTTCTTCCAGCACGCACGCACGCACGCACACACACCAACACACACCAACACACACCAACACACACACACACACACACACACACACACACACACACACACACACACACACACACACACACACACACCAACATAAAATACCTCGAGACAGCAAGTCATAATTTGCAACAGCGCATACCCTATTGTATCGCATTATAATTGCAATGTTCAAGTTATTGTTGCAATTTAATTAGCATGTTTTTGATCATTTTTCCTTATTTGGTAATTAATCTTTGGTTGTGTAGCAAACAAAGTGAGGAGAAAGGGATCCGCTCGTTAGGAAAAATGCTCCATTATAACTTAATTGAGTTAAAAATAAGTAGCAACACAAACAATAACCAACGAATTGCTTAAGATGTTAATTCATTAATATGACCACTAAAAAACAAACACAGACACACAACAAAAAATGGGGGCGCATTATTTAAATGCATTGTGTGCTCTTCTAAACACACTTACTGCTTCTTTTGAACTCATAGGAAAAGTGCTACAAATTTATGCAAACGGATCGGCGCGCTCGCTTTCAAAGTATTGCGATACATCAAAGCTTGGGCGCGTAAATTGGTAGGCTAATTAGGGAACAATTGTATGTTTTAAAAAAGTTAGAGCGAACCATCACAGGCGAAAAACACATTGCCCCCAGATGGGATACAGTGTGATACAAAGCGAGACTAAAATAAACAACTGCACTGACCGAGCACCCAGGATAACTTCTAAACTACATCCATTATTGGGTGTCATATGAATATCCAACAAACCCAAAGATCCAATAAACTGGCCAGCAACAGTTCTGGCCATGGACTTTACGTAGTTTTGCGTTCTGTTTTTTAGTTCACAGTGTTATACAACCAGCACGATTGTCAACTCATATGACAGGAAAGCAAAAGATGGTTGACCGTACACAGACGACAGCTTGTACTGTCCTTGAGCAAACAACACCAAGCTATCCTAGGTGAACAGATGAATGCATCAACAAGGTTGTAGTTGCTAAACAGGCTAAGCTTTCAGAGCAGCTGCTACTGAAGTTGGGGATAGAAAACTATGAATGACTTTATTCTTTATTCCCTTTCTGATAAGGGTTGCAGCACTCCATCTTCTGCTTGTAAACAAAACTCTTCAATCATCCGTAGTCCACCACAGAAGCACAAGCCAAAGAGAAAGCGTCAGACAGACTTGTCACACAGAAACACGAAATGTGCCTTTTAGACAGATACAGAAAGAAGGACAAGAGAGACCGACACATTGTTGACCGTCAGACAGAGTGACAGACAGAGACAGACACACACGCAAACAGACCTGGACTGTCAAGAGACTGACAGAGACGTTGACCGTCACCCAGACACACAACACACCAAACAGACTTACAACAGGCAGATACAGACAGTCGGTCCACGACACGACAGACTCAAAACGGACAGAGGGACGGACGGCCTGATGGATGGCTGCTGTCAGGGCAGACGGATGGATTGACGGGACGGGACGGAGAGAAGCGTCTGCCGGCGGCCAGCCAGGCATGCGTCCGGCAGTTACCCGCGCACCAGCGCGCTCGCCTCGGGAGCACAGATGAATCCTCCTCAAACAGTGATCCATACATCAGCACCCACGCCCCCCCCCCAGGGCTGATGGCCCCGCCCCCTCTAGCCCTCCTCCTCTTCTGCATTGAGAGTAAGTGGCGTGCAGCAGGTATGGGTGTGAGCGGCGTAGGGGACGGTCCTAGCACCTCATTACCTCGTGACAGGAAACAGAATTTCGCTTTGCTTTTTCATGCGCTTTTAACTGTCCCGCCCACGCCAGCCCCGCCAAGCCTCAGCACGAGAGACACACACCCTCAGTGCAGTGACAAGTCCCACCAGTGCCAACGTTGCAGTGAAAACCACACACACACACCCTCAGTGCAGTGACAAGTCCCACCAGTGCCAACGTTGCAGTGAAAACCACACACACACACACACACACACACACACACACACACACACACACACACACACACACACACACACACACACACACACACACACACACACACACACACACACACACACACACACACACACAGCCATCCAACTTCCACCACCAAAACAGATTGTCATCATATAGCTGAGCAGCCCATCAAGTGTCACTCCTCCGTGTGAGTGTGTGTGTGTGTGTGCGTGTGTGACTTGTGAGAGAGAGAAGTTAGCCAGTGAAGCCCCAGTAGGAAGGGCTCCCAACAAGGAGTCATATTGATGGCTTTGTCCTTGGCAAGTTAAATTTCAATGCGGTGGAATGAAAACGGATTAAAGTAGGGAAGGGTGAGGTGTGTGTCTGGGGATGGGATGCTCAGATTGGGGAGGGGATAGGGGGAAAGTGGTGGGAGAGAGACGGGGAGAAACAGAGATAAAGGAAGAGTGAGATAGGAGAAAGAGAAATAAAAAGGAGAGAGGGAGAGAGGGTGAGAGGGAGAGAGAGAGGGAAGAAAGAGAAAGAAAGAAAGACAGACAGAAGAAAAGGGAGACGGGGGAGAGAGAGAGGGCAAGAGAGAAAGAGGGAGACAGGGTGAGAGAGAGAGTGAGAGGAAGACAGGGTGAGAGAGAGAGAGAGGGCGAGAGAAGAATAGAGATTAACAGTGGGATTGTGCGTGAATGGGAAGTATGGAGTCTTTGAGCACAATGCTTCAAATTACTATTTGGTTTTACCTTGAACTGCAACACTTGAACCCTGTTCAGGTTCGTACCAACAAATGGAATTGATTGCATCTTTGTAAAGAAAAAATAATGGCCAAGACTGAATTCTCCATCTTCTTCATATCCATCTTTTAATTTCGGCATGGGTCATGTGTATTATATCAAGACTCTGTAATTGTCCTTCATAAAACAAAGAGTAAAGTTGACTGAAATATTCTGCCTGAACGTCTTACAGGTCCACCGACGGGATATCCCCAAGCAACTAAGAAAATAGTACCATATGCTAGTTAGCGTGCAGCTGGTTTGAATGCTAGAGGCGGAACCAATTTATGATCAAAGTCTATAGAATGACCTTGTCCCACACACAAATGCCTATTTGAGGGAAGCACTATTGTGCCGTCTTCTGCTGAACACCTCAAGGAATTCATCTCGGAGTTCCTCTCACAGTTTGCTTTTACAAACCGGTAAAGTAGGAGCCATTCGGGCAAACCAAACAAGTGTATGTTACCCACACGCCTAAGATAATTCACATCAATATTTAACTTGAATTCCGCTCATGAAACTAAACACCACATATTTTATTTAAAATACTGATAATCCAGTCGTGACAATTGAAGAAAATGTATTAAATGTTCACTCTTCTCTTTATAATCGTGACCATTACGCCGAAAATTAAGGAATTGATGTTGCTCAACAGTAAAACAAAAACCTCCTGACCCTCGTCTAACCCCCTTATGCGAGGAAAAAAAAAAATACCAACAAAATATCCGTTAAAAGATTATTTCCGTTTTTCCTAAAGCCACCGGACAAGCTTCAGACACGGCTGAAGACAGTGCCAGGCGCCCCTACTCGCTCACCACGGCAGAAACGAGAGCCGCCGCAACGTGCCAGACCCCGCGTCAAACATCCACGCCAAATTCAAACACACACAGACACTCTTTACAAATAGAGCTATCTGCATCGGCACTTGGCAACCAAAGCGTTGTGGGAAAAGCTTCTGCCCTCACAGCTGGCAGCCATTAGAGAAACGAGAGACAGCAGAGGTTAAAACGCCACGTTGTGCGTGAGGGTGTTTGTCCGTGTGTGTATCCATGTGTGTGTGTGTGTGTGTGTGTGTGTGTGTGTGTGTGTGTGTGTGTGTGTGTATCCATGTGTGTGTGTGTGCGTGTGCGTGTGTGTGTGTGTGTGTGTGTTATGAAATTCACACTCGTGCTCTGGGACCAGCTAATGTCTCTGACCCCTCCACACCAAAACAGTTTAATTAACTTGTATACATAACTCTCACTTTAAGCGCACACAGCCTGTCAGGGCAGGAGAGGGCGGAGGGGCTGGGGTCCGGGTTTTGATGTTCTACAGGTCTGCAGTACCACTCCAGCTGGCACGGGAGAGTGGCAGGTAGACAGGGGATGGGAACACACACACCAAAGCAAGTATGCACACACGCACACACACAGACACACACACACACACACAGACATGCACGTACAAACGCAGGCATGCAAACACACATACCCACGCACACACACAAACGCAGGAATGCACACGTACACACACACACACACACACAGGCACACACAAACACAGGCACACACACACACACATAAACACAGGCACACACACACACACACACACACATCTAGGCATTCACATACACACATGAATATGAACAAATAAACACAAACGCAGGCATGTCAACACACCCAGACACAAACACACACACACACAAACACGTCACACACACAAACAATTATACAAAGAAAGATAAGCAAAAGAGAAAAGAGATGCAGGTTGTCGTTGTGGAGGTCGATAAACAACGGGGGTCAAGAGGTCAGCAGAGCAGGTCAACTCTAGAGGCTGGTTGAAAAGTACGAAGTAAAAAGGTAAGGAAGTGTATCGACCAATAGAATAGCGTGAAAGTGCATGGGACAGAAATATACATAAACGAGGGCTGTGCATTATTATCATAAAGGTGCATGATAAAATGTTAATTTAATCAATGTATTATCATGATAAATAATGTGTTAGTGCATATCCCCGCATCTTAATGCCTGCATCTTAGGAATGAGAGTACCTTGTGCCTACTAATACTGATAATGCCCCCACCCGCAATCATATAAACTCACACACACACATTCAATCTTTGAGATGGGGACCCCCAGGCTTGTCAGCCAACGAACCCCAGGGAAGGCTGCACGCACACGCACACACACACACACAGACACACACACACACACACACACACGGAGGTGCGTAGCGGCAGTGCGGAAGGTGACGGCTCAGAAGAGGATAGAGAATTATTAGCTTAGCCCTGAACCAGGTACTTAATATAGGGGCTGGTGCTGATAGCTAGCAGAGCCTAGCAGAGGTGACAGCTTCTGGCCCTGCTTGAGGAAATCCAATTGAAAAGCAGCCAAGAGGAACAACAAGCCCGAAACAGATGTTGCTCTCTACCACTGGGCAACGCCGCGCAGCACACAGCCCAACGGCAACAAACCACGCCGCTCGTCTGACACATACGCGCAAACACACAGGCCCACGCGCAGAGAACATGAGAATACACACACCAACACAAGCAGGCGGACACACAAACACAGGCATGCAAACCCATTCACAGCCACCCACAAGAATTCAAAATCAAACACACACACATAAACACACACACACACGCTTACACAAAAGCCTACAGAGTAAAACACTCAAACCGACACACACACACAAACACACACAGACGGCCCAAGCAGACAAACATACAAAAGATGAATGCAATCTCCTAAGGGAAAAGTAATATTAAGCTATGCAGGGTTCATCCTCCAGATAAGTTTACCGCACAGATTTATCCCCAACGAAGATAGGAAAGTGAAAACTTAAAACACAAAACATAAAAAAAAACTACGCCTTCCACACGCGCAATACAAATATGCGCACACACACACACACACACACACACACACACACACACACACACACACTTTTGCCTCCATTCTGAAGATGATTTAAAGGATCTATAAACTCTATCAATCCAAGGTTACTATTTTATTTTGGTTGGGAGGGAAAAAAAGGAAGGAAGAAACCCTGAAGCCTCGACACGGAGCTAGGTGGGTAGAGAAAATACACACAAACACAAAGTACAGACGCCCATTCAAACGCTAGTCTGAGAGCAGTCCTGGAAGGTCTTTCAAAAAGAGCCGCGTATTGAACAGCTACAACAAAACACTCCTCCTCTTCCCCTTGACCCCACCGACCCGCCTCCACCCAATCAACCCCATCAACCCCCGCGTGAAGATCCTAAACTGTCCTCTGTGGGAGCCGGTCCGAGCGCTAAACCATCCCCGACCTCTCGCTCTCACAATAATTGGGTTTGACAAGGCTGACTGTACCTCAGTCATCATGGCGCTCATTTATTTTCCTTCTCTCACAGTGTGTCGAAAGAGAGGGAGGGCAAGAGAGGGAGAGAGAGAGAGAGAGAAAGAGAGAGAGAGAGGGAGAGGGAGAGAGAGTGAGAGTGAGAGTGAGAGTGAGAGAGTGAGAGTGAGAGAGAGAGAGAGAGAGAGAGAGTGAGAGTGAGAGTGAGAGAGACAGTGAGAGAGAGAGAGAGGGAGAGAGTGAGAGAGAGAGAAAGAGAGAGTGAGAGTGAGAGTGAGAGTGAGAGTGAGAGAGAGAAGACGTGGGTGTGAAAAGAGGTGGGATAGAGATGAAACGAGAGAGGGAGAGAGAGACGGAGAGCCAGAGAGAGGGAGGGGGGTAAAAAACGTCCTAAAATCAATTGTGACATATCTTTATTGCCAGTCGATGACAAACGACGGCCACGCTTGCCATTGCTCATGCATTGTGTCAGCATGTGTCGTATTGATTTTACATCAGGGACGGACAAATGTTGTTGATGAAGCGCCACGGCAACAGATGAGCGCTCAATTTTACTCGTTTCAACGCTTAAACAAAACCGCGGCGATGGGGGGGGGAGCGGTTAGGGGAGAGTTTGGAGGGTCTCACTTCCTTCTTTTGCTCAAACCCTCCCGGTTTAATGCCCTCGACGTCCGCTTCATTTCGAGGCGTTTTCACTTAAAGTGGGAGAACAGTGAGCATGGTCCAGGCGTGTAACCGTAGCCAGATATTCTCCAAAGCCACACACAGGGGGGGGGGGTGAGGGGGTGGAGGACAAGGGTTGGGGGGTGAGGCTGGTAACTCTAAACAAGCTTGCGTTTAAACAAGACAATTTGGGGGGATGGGGGCGTTGTGGGCCCCTGGCAGCGAGGCCAAGTCAAACACCGCCATTGGAAACCAAGTCCAACTTTTAACACATGGGGGCCTGTACGGGAGTCTTTGAACCGCCCGGGGCCGAGGGTACGGGCTCCGCTGGTGAGCTGTTTAATTAAAAATACTTTGGGGTATTGAAGCGGGGGCTTTTTTTGTGGGGGGGGCCGCACCCTTGTCACGTCACATGGGTTCTGTCTGTCACTCCGCAGCAATGTGTTGCATGAGGAGAGTTTTCCACGGACGGGGAGGGAGAGATGAGGGGAGATATGAGGAGAGAAGGAGAAAGGGGGAGAGAAACGGACCAGCAGTCCTGAAGAGTTGACCCTGCTGTGGCAACAATTGATTGCCTTGCATGTCTCCATCTAGATGCATAAGTTCAAACACATATAGGTGTACGTCGTCCCAAAAACATTCAATCCTCTGCATTTTTTCCAGGTTTTAAAAGCAAAAACTCAACACTACACACGTCGACAAAACTCTTCAAAGTAAATTCAGATAGGCTCGATAACAGCGAAATACAAGTTGACATATTGCCACCGACAAACACAATCACAAGCACACTGTCCCGCTAACGCACACGTTTGAGCTAACTGCTAAGGGGTTTAAAAACCAATCGCTCACAGTGCCCTCAAACGGGCAGACGTGCACAAACGCTGGTGTATGGAAGAGGAGTGTGCGTGAGCCTTGCGGCTGACATCATTGTAAAGCAGGCGGCCTTGAGCGGTCGATGACAAATGGAGTCTGTATGTAAACTGTGGAGAACTTTCTTCTGGGACCAGAATAAGTGGCTTAGGTTATTTCCCCCCCCCTCTCTCTCTCTCTCTCTCTCTCTCTCAATTCTCACCGAGGCTGATGGAGCTTAATGATGAATGACTGAATGTGTGAATATGAATGAATGAAGGTGCCATCATGCAGCTGTGGCGTGTGGGTGTGTGTGTTTGTCTCTACGAGTGTGTCTCTACCTGAGTGTGTGTCTCTACCTGAGAGTGTGTGTGTGTATGTCTATGAGTGTGTCTCCACCTGAGAGTGTGTGTGTGTCCATGTCTGTGCTTCTACCTGTGTGTGAGTGTGTGTGTGTATGTCTCTGTCTGTGCCTATACTTTTGTGTGTCTGTATGTCTCCACGTCTGTGTGTGTGTCTCTGTGTCTGTGCCTCTACCTGTGTGTGTGTGTGTGTGCGCGCGTGTGTCTCTGTGTGTGTGCCTCTAACCAGTGTGTGTGTGTGTGTGTGTCTGTGTGTGCGTGTGGCTCCGTGTCTGTGCCTCTACCTGTGTGTGTGTGTGTGTGTGTGTTTGTGTGTGTCTCTGTGTCTGTGCCTCACCCTATGTGTGTGTGTGTGTGTGTGTGTGTGTGTGCGTGTGTCTCTGTGTCTGTGCCTCTCCCTATGTGTGTGTGTGTGTGTCTCCGTGTGTGTGTGTCTCCGTGTGTGTGTGTGTGTCTCAGAGTGTGTGTGTGTGTGTGTGTGAGCCAAAGCGTGGCAGCGTGTCCTGTGGAGCTCCAGTGTACGGGCACCGTGGGGGGGAGTGGATCCATCATGGTAAGGCGGGGTCTCGGCAGCTGTCAGACACAATCACACTTCACTACGGTCCGCGGAGCTGCACAGCCTAAAAGAATGGGAGTTCATCCACGTGAAGACTTCATATATCTTCCGTCAGCCTTTCTTCCTCCCTCCCTCCCTCTCTCCTTTTGTCTCTCCCTCTCTCGGTCGGGCCTCCAACCTGAATCACTGTTTTGTGTTTTTAGATTTTTTTTAAGCGTGTGTGACTGTAAGCGTGAACTGTTTACAAAAATGTATTTCTTAATATTCATATTTACAGGTATATAATAATCTAATAATGATATGACATAATATATGATATAATAATTCATATTACGTAATTATAATTTAATAATGATTATTCTTTAAAAGGTGTGCCTATTTTCTTATAAAAAAGTGCTGAAAAAAAACTTTTCGCCGTTGAAAGTTGCCACCCTAAATTCTTCTTCATTAAATTAATTATTTAAACTGAACCATTTATTTATATCTATATATTTTTCTCCCATGACTAGGATTTATCAGCTCCTCACTGCGCTAAATCATGATTGAATGAGGCAAGTGTTAAATGTGATAATCAGCAAATTTGTAGCCACTACAAAGTCAAATGATCCGTAAGAACCAACATTTACTCCCACCACCGTGACTCCCTCCCCCTCTCTCTCATGGCCGAGCAAGACTCCCCTGTAATCTACTAATGACTCCTAAATGACACCGCGCTTCTCACACACAAGAAACACCTCTCTCTCTCTCTCTCTCTCTCTCTCTCTCTCTCTCTCTCTCTCTCTCTCTCTCTCTCTCTCTCTCTCTCTCTCTCTCTCTCTCTCTCTCTCTCTCTCTCTCTCTCTCTCTCTCTCTCTCTCTCTCTCTCTCTCTCTCTCTCTCTCTCTCTCTCCCTCTCTCCCTCCCTCCCTCTCTCTCCCTCCCGTCTGTGCCCCTGGTCTCGCCCTCAAAATCATTTGATTGGCACATGCTTTCACTAAATGAAGGATAATTACCAAGGAAAACAAGTAGGACACCACATCTGCTCAGTGTAACACGTCCAGCTCTGGCAAGGGCCTGTCAGGGAGGGCTTTCGCTCGCTGTGTGTGTGTATATGTCTGTGTGTGTCTATCTGTGTGCATGTGCACTAAAGAAAAAGAGCGAGAGAGTGATAGCGGGAAGGAGAGAGAGAGAGAGAGAGCGAGAGCGAGAGAGAAAGAAAAACAGAAATAGGGAAAGAGTGAGAGCGAGAGAGAGAGAGAGAGAGAGAGAGAGAGAGAGAGAGAGCGAGAGAGCGACCACTTGGGCCAGACCACCCCGCCAAAACCCTGTGTAAACCCTTACGTCTACCTTTGGGTGGGACTCAACTCAGAGTGCGCTTGCGGGTTGTGACACGCAGCGGAGGGTGTGACAGTGACGGGCTCCGGCCCCCTTGGTGTTAGGGTCAAGGGTCAGGGCACCGCTTTAGATCAGCGTTCAATCAGTATTCACACGCCGCTATTATGGGTGCTGCTTGCTTACTTAGCAAACAGCACCGATCTTTACTTGCGCAAGACAAAAGCAGCTCGGCACAAACGTGCATCACGTTCACACAGACTAGCACGCATACAGAAGCCGACGTTAAGCTGGGACAATGGACTTGTCCACGAGTCAAACCCGCAGGGGAGTTGTAGTGTTAGGTTAAAGAGGTTCCTTATTCGGGACGTTGGGTAGAAGACTGTTGTCTGGTTGGCCCACCACAGCGTGGACATTCTAAACAAACCAAAACAAAACGTGATGGAGAGAATCTGGATTAATTGAACGGTGGCTATGAATAAGAGGGTAATTGCAAGTTCAGTTTATTTGTTTTAGATCCCAATATTTGTCCGGAGCTTTGTTCTTCAGGGTTTTGCTTGTTTAATTATTATTTGCATTGTTTAATATCCAGTATATATTATCAGCATCAAATGTCTGATGATTTCCCATCTGTGGATAACATATTTCACAAACAAACAGCCCAGGTCTTGTAGAACAAGGCATCATTTGCATCACCTTCCCTCCCTCACATACACACATGCATGGCACACACACACACACACACACACACACACACACACACACACACACACACACACACACACACACACACACACACACACACACACACACACACACACACACACACACACACACACACACGCGCGCACGCTTGCTTTCTTGCCCTGCCCTGGCCTAGTTCTCACTAATTACCATTCAAAGTGTACATCAAAGCAGCGTAAATCTCCCCAGCTCTCCCCAGAGCGTGGCAGCGAGTATCAGGGAACCAGACTGGTCCCAGTGACCTGGTCCACCCTGCTACCCCCTCCCACCACCACCGTCCCCACCGTGTCCCCACCGTATCCCCCCCCCCCCCCCCCTCACCGCCAAACTGCCTTCGCACTAACCACTACGCGTTCACCCCCAGCTCCCCAGGAGAGGATCTGTATGCCTGCGTCCTTACGCGAGTGTGTGAGGGGGAGTGAGAGGGAGTGAGAGGGGTGGTCTCCAGGAGAAGGCAGGGCGGTCGAGAGGTTGATAAAATGGTCATTGTTTGGACCTGTTTCATTTGGAGTGTCAGGACACAGCGTTCCCCACACTGTTGGCGGTGTGAGTGACAGAGGGAGGGAGGGAGGGAGGGAGGGAGGGAGAGGGAGAGGGATGCTGGGAGTATTCAGGGGGAGGAGGGGGGGGTCTTGTTACTATAACAGGGGTCACACAGAGTCAGCTGATCAGACGACCTGACGCTCAAAAGAGAATGCGCAACAACCCGAACCCACGCACGCACACGCACACACACAGAAAGCTGTGTGAAAACAGACGGCAACACTCTTGTGTAGACATACGCCGACACACACGCACACACTCTCACAAGCACACACACCTCGCTCTCTGTCCATCTCTCTCTCTCTCTCTCTCTCACACACACACACACACGCACCCAAAGAAACATCAAGACATACATATCACATGTAGGTATTCCTTAAGGCAGGGCCAGGCCAGGCCAGAGGTTGGGGGCGCTGGTTTGCTTTCATATGACACAGGCTATTACTAAATTGAGCTGGCAGGTAATTCTAAAGCAAATAAATGCCAGTGGGCTTAACACAAGGAGAGGTCTGAGGGTTGGCCGCCTGAGCAATGGCAGGAATCCTGCTGCCCCCTCCGACAGGAACCCTATTATTCTCCTCTCTTTATTTTCTCAGTGCAGGGGAGTTCAGAAACGCACCGCTCATGAGGGTGTTTCAACCTCCTCTCTCTCTCGCTGAAAGAAAATAGAAAGGGGAGAAAACACAAAACGACCTGATTGGTTGTGAATTGTTGCAGATCTGCTTCGGCATGCAGAGGATCTGGTTTTTGCCGTCGCGAGACTTAATTTAGTCGGGGGAATCAATTGGGTTTTTAATTTTTTTTCACCTCTTCAATGATTTCTTTTTCAAGGGTACTTAGGTGATGAGTACCACGAGCGATGGCTATTCATTCGAACCTTGATGTTAATGTTTCAAATGAGGCTTCTGTCTCCCGGCCAACCTGCCTCTCATAATGCTAGTATCAGATATGAAAAAAATAAATACTAAATTCCATCCAACAACCATAATCAAAATGTAAAGAGCAAACATGGCGTGGATGAAAAGAATAAAAAAAAAAGGAAAAGAATCTAGACAAAACACACTAAAAATATACTATTTATTAAATAACAGCACGACCTAATTACAAGTGCCATCTCGGCGGCTGACCTTGGAATTCCAGTTTAAATATTGTTTTAATGCTGCGTTGTTAATTGAAGATACAACACAAACAACGTTTATTTTTTTCAAAGGGAAAATTTTTTTTCCCAGTCAGTAACAACACAAGTGTGTCATGAAATTGTGCTTTTGTTTTTACGCACAACGCAGTCAATATCTATGAACTCATTAAAACATCCAGATATATAATGAGGAAATAAATACCTGTTTTACCTATGTGGTTCACCTTTTATGTCCTACAATTGGTCAGCTCACAATGAGAAACATTTTGAGCACGATTATTATTAACACAATTATCATCTTACAACAAGCCACTCTCATACTGTTTCTGTTAACTTAAAGGGGGTGCATTTATTAGCCATTTAATAACAAAGCAGGCTTACATTTATATTTTATTTTATTTTTAAATTAACATAAATAATTCTTTGCTACATTCTCTTTTGTATGTCATTGAGGTTTTATTTTGTGGAATATGTTTATCAAAATGTTAAATGTTTTTATCAAAATTGTATTGTATGTTGTAAATTCTGAAATAATTTAAAGGATCACGTTAAGTTAAATATAAGGTTTTATGTGTGGCAATGCTCCTGTATTGGACATATATTCTTGCAATTGAGAGCTGAAGATAAACTGTAACCAAGGAAATCCAATATAGCTCAATAAAAATAGAAAACACACGTTATTTACTTTTTTCATTTCTTTCAAAAGAAGCATACAAAACCACTGTTCAAATTGCACAAGACATTTGAGGGGTGTTATTGACAATTGAATGAGAATTTAGGCCTGTCTGTCTTCGAAAAGTAACAGACAGAACTTGGACGTGAGAGTTAATCTAATCATTTCTGAAAAACTCAAATTGAAAAGTATTAACTTTCTGCCCTCATCCAAGTGGTGAAACATGTGGTGTGATTGTTTTCTGGATTTTTGAATTTAGCTAATAATTAATTGATTCGTACTAACTTGATAGTTATATATTATGGAATGGATCTTTGGCAAATATACTTTACCCAAAATGAACTAAGAAAAGTTATCAAATCACATCTTCGGTTAATATTTGGCAATGTAAATGTAGTCGTAGTTAATTTATTATTATAACAACATTAATATTTCTTAGCTTCTAGATCTTTTAAAAATACGTACCTTTTAACAATGAACTGTCCTTTGACCTTTAAGGTACAAGTCTCATTGTTGTTCAGACTTGATCAGGGTCAAGTATGAGAAGTTAATGCATTAATAATATGAGAAAAATTCTAATGTTACAATACGATAAATGAATATTACAATTAGTTTAACAATCAAAATAATTGTTGACAATAGGATTAAAAATGTATTATCTGTTGAACTGAAATCAAGACATACATCAACTTTTAGTCCATGATCAAGATATGAAGAATGAGTCAAATAAACAAGTTAATGAATGGCCATAATACTAATATAAAACTACATTAACAATACTGTGTTATTCGATCTGGGAAGCTAAGTTAACTGTTAATCCAAAAGCAAACCGCTCATCTCTGGCAGTTTTATACTAAAAGAAATGCTTCAAAAAAGGGAGCAAAAAAAAAAAGGGCATGCATAAATATATAAAGTCATTTCAGATGCTGTCAAAGCAATGTTTACCTACACAGCAAATCTCCCATACTGTGAAAATCAATAGTGAGAGCTACAGCGCATCGATTCAATGTGTGTGTTGAATACAGTCCTTTGTCACGGTCTGCTGGCTATACTGAGACCGGAGGGGCCCAACGGGTCCCCTGACCATTACCCACGTTCACATGCACTATTCACGTGCACTGTTCCGAACAGGCCTAGAGCATTTTGCAGCCTGTTGTGCGGGGATGAAGGGCTCGAGGTCCAGGCCCTCTGACTCCTCTTGACATCCACAGACTAATTAGGACTTTTGAAAGACGTGGCGTTTGTGAGCAATCAGTATTGGCAAATTGATTTGCTTCAAGTTGCGTTTTTGTTGTTTATTCAGGGGCTTCCAGTGTCTATTCGGAGAAGAAGAAAGGAAACACGGAGTAGTGTTTTTTTCGAAAATAAAATAGACAATTCGGCGCTGAGAAGGAAAATGGAATTGGTTCAGGAATAGTGCATGAGTTAAAGAGGGGACGATTAGGCAGAATAGGACGGCACTTTCCCCTGTGTAACCTTGTTACTTTATCTGACGGACATCTTGTTGGTGAATAATTTCCAACAAGGTTTTTTATTATTAGCAATTTTAAATTGCTTTTGAACAGAGAGGGGAGAGAGGGAGAGAAGAAGTAGCAAATGATACAACTATTGCTCATCTATTTGTGAATAGGGAAAAGTTCTTTAAATTGGTCACTTACGAAGACCCTCTGGAATGGCAGCGGATTGTAGGCGTTCACTTAAATTCAACAGAAATGAGAAAAGCAAACTGTCATCACTTAGGATGAAATAAAGCAGCTTGATGTGACACATATGAAACTGCTCAAATAAATACCACCATTGATTTCTCTATATTTCCACAGCTCAAAGCCAGAGAGGGCCAAGGCATTACAGAATACTGCCCTCTTGAGGAAACGCCTGGAACACAAATAAAAAAGCACAAAGCGTATTCTTTCACAACTTTTGATGAATAGTCACACAGAAGCCCTGCCAAAACAAAACACAGCAACCTCACAACTGCTTGATCCTGATACAACTACTTTCCGTCTTTTCTTTCCACATCAGTTTTCTTTCCAGCTTCCAGCTGCTCTTTTGTCTGGTCTCACAGCACACAGCCCACACACACTCACACAGTGACACATACATACTCCTCCCTAGACCTCCCTCATGATCTCAAAGTTATTGATAGTTTGAAGTTATGGGCTAATAATTCGCCGGACAATGCGCGGACGGGAGTTGGAGTCCATTACGCCCGGGTAATGGATGGAGTCGCCGTTTTGAATGACATTGCACAGAGATGGGATGAGGGAAAAAGGTGGCGCAATTTATGGGATAACCCCGCACTCACAAAGTCCCCAGCCCCCACCCTATCTCCACAAGTTTGGACAACGCTGTTCATCCCCATCTTGGTAAGTGGTGTAGATGAGGGGTTGACTGTATTTATGATGCAGAAGTTCATGAAGAGTATAGCGGGCAAGAGTGTCGAACTCCTAATCTGAAATCATATCAAAACGCCCCCATACCACTGCTCCTCAAGACGTTAACAGTGATATGGGTAGTTAGGGGTTAACTGCACATAACTAGCTGAGGCTGGTGGGCTAAAGAGAGGTAAAAAAATAATAATAATTATTAGAGGTGTTTTTTCTGTATTTGTAAAAACCGAAATGGTAGCCTAATAATTATTATCCTCAATTTGGAATAATGCAATTTTATGTATTTGAAATCGATAAACGAACATATACAATTTTTGCAATAAATTGTACAGGGATCGACTATTTAATTTAGTAAATGCATTAACATCTCATACAAAAGAAGTTACATGGATTAATGTGTGGACAAAAAACTATTCTTGCGTGTCTGTGTGCGTGCAGCATGACATGAAAGACTGGAGAAAAAAGGGCATTATCTGGGAACTTGCTTTGCTTGTTAACGAGAAACAAGCAAACACAGATTCCGTTTTCTCTTTGCGTTGGCTCATTTGTCAAGAGCAAAGTATGAAATGGTTTCCTGAGTGTGTTTGGTGGTGACCGCAATGTGACCCGTGTGCTGAACGATCCTCCAAACAGAACTTAAAAATATAAATAAAATACATTGCAACTACTGACAGAACAAATGAAATCTTGCCAGAAAAGACAAATAACTAAATTTCAAGGTGAAATTTTCCATCACAACCACTTTTTTTTCTTTCTTTCCACACAATTGCAGCAATGTGTGTGCATGGTTGTGTGTGTGTGTGTGTGTGTGTGTGTGTGTGTGTGTGTGTGTGTGTGTGTGTGTGTGTGTGTGTGTGTGTGTGTGTGTGTGTGTGTGTGTGTGTGTGTGTGTGTGTGTGTGTGTGGTCAAAAAACCCAACATGGTTGAGGGTGAGCTCGGGGAGAGAAAGAGAGAGAGAGCGAGAGAGAGAGGCAGAGCGAGCAAGAGAAGAGAGAGGGTGCAATGAAAACAGGCTTGTCAACATTATCTGTTTTATTGATTTAACAGTAAAGCCTACTCACTTAAGGTTTATGTTGGTTTAGCAGCCTCCGTTGAAAATAAAATCAATGCACATAAAAGACAACTTTCCTGAAGCTATTGTCTTTCTTTGTTTTGCTGTTGTGAATATGGGCGTTTGTGTGCGTTTTATTGTAATCACCCCTACGTCACTTAAGCCTGTGCATTTGATTTCCATCCTGTTCCAGTCGTTACAATACGAACTTGTGACACAACTCTGGTTAAACTGTGGATATTCTAGAGAGTAGAGGACTCTGGTGTGCTCTGCTCTAACAGCCTTGTGTTCAGGGAAGCTCTTGAGCCTGACATAGAGCCGGCATAGGCCATAGCCCCGTGTAGTTAGCCGCCATGCTAAGTTGCCCTTAGAAAGTTGCGTGTTTGTTTACACCGCTGTGGTAAATATCAAAGTGGAGCGACAGGGAAAAGATAGAGGAGAGAGAGGGACTGAAGGAGAGAGAGAGAGAGAGGGGGGGGGGAGGGGGACGGACCATCAAAGGGGCCTTATGCGAGCCTCCAGTACAGTGCAGGAAAACAGATGAGTCCATTTTTAGACTCAACACATGGGACTTCTATTTTCTCTGTGTTCCTGTAAGGGAAAAACACAAAGCGGGAGGGAAAATAACTCGGAATACAATTCAAAATAATGAAATAAAGCAGATCAGAGCCAAGATGTTTCCCCCGTGGTCTTCTGAGTGGCCGGCCTCTCTCCAGATCTGTTGTGACTCACTGGGCCCTCACCTGACCGCAGCTTCCCTCCAAGGCCCCCCGAGCTAACGCAACGCTTCCTCGTCTCACAGACCTCTCTCTAAACCACACACACACAAACAACATGCCCGCACACATACCGCCACACGTAGCGCAGTACTTTTTAGCCGGTCGATATGCATTGCAATGTGAAGAGTAGAGGACTTTAGTACGTAGAGATTAATGGGGATACTCTTCAGGAAAGCGGTGCTTGATTACAACTTGTATTTTCAATCCAAGAGGAGGGACACGCACACACAAACACATATACTTTTTAAGAAATAGATTAGGCACATTATAATAAGGAATGTACCGTACCATTAACATAAAGAAAATTTGAAAACATAAAATAAAATAATTAGTTATAATTGACGTAAAGGATAAAGTAGACACCTATTTCCGGTGAGTATTTAAATACGAGCAATGTAAAACAAAACAACGACCCAAAACTACATAATCAAATCCTAAAACTCCCTATACTCATGAGGCGGCGGAAAAAATATAAGCCACCTTTTTATTCGCTAAAACCTTGCAGCATCTCCAGTGGAGGGGCTTGCCTGGCCTGGCCTTACCCCACACATCAAGCCCCGACCACAGCCGAAACGGGAGCCGTGCTCTCACATTGACCATGCCCCCACATTAGATCATGCCAGCCGGGCGTCTGGCCCGGACCTCCCAGCCCCGGAGCCGGCAAGAGACCAGGGGGTCAAATGCGTGTGTCATTGGAGCACATTGGAGCACAGCAGGCCGGCGGGGGCGGGGGGCGGGGGGGCGACCCCCCTCTTTTTTTATTTTAAAGACGGACCTCGGCCTATTATGAAGGAGCAGCTGCCTCCAGCCAGGGGCCTCACCGAGCCGCCATGACACCTCTGTGGCCCTGACGCTTCATTAATTTCTCTTCAGACCAGCGGGGCTGTT
>NC_079423.1:15372777-15432777 GCF_026213295.1 Gadus chalcogrammus | reverse complement strand
ATATGTATGTAAACACACACCCACAAACACACACTATAATTGTTTGGAGTCGGAGGTTAAATAAGTAGAGGTCATGGGTGGGCAGCTGAGACGCGCCCGTCCAGGTTTGCTCATGAATGCGGTGACCGCCGTCACTCACCACTCCGACGAGACGTCTGGACTTCCCCGACAAAATACCAGAGATAGGAATTTGCATATGACGTCTTTATATAATCAGCGATTTTCCGCACTGTCCTGCGACGATGTCAATTTGGACTTTATTTAAAAAAAAATACTATTTTGTTTTACATTTTAGATTTCAAGAATCAAACGGTTAATTTTAAGGTTCAGGGTTCGAGGTTCGGAACCGCAAGGACCCTCGCAGCTCGACTATGGACACTGGGGTTCGAACCCAGAACCGGGAGTCCAACAACCTAACAAGGAGACGACGCTCCCCTGCCGCTGTACGTCTGTTCCACCGCCCCGCCCATGATTTGTCGAGACCCTGTCGTGCAGCTATGTGACCCCGGAGGTTAAGTGTTCCCTGGCGTGACCGAGCGTTGGGGTGGGGTGGGGGTCAAGCCGTCCTCAGCCCTCCAGTGAGGGACTGGACCATGTGTTGTTGCCCCTGATGGATTCCACATTACCGGACGCTTATGTCACACCCAGAGATCCCTCTCCATTTGTTTTGACTGGTGCTGCGCCCCCATTACCCCCCCCACCCCCCCCCACCACCCCCACGCATCCCGGGTCTGCTGTTACGTTAACGATTTTCTAAATCCCATTAGAATGACGGCTAGCCACTCAGTGCTGCGATGACATAATGCTTTGATAGCCTGAGAGAAAGACACTGGCAGGGAGGTGTTATTGTCTAATAAGATGAGGTCAAGCAACAATCCGGCTCATTTGACTGGTAGGCTTTTGTTTCTTGTTCACTTCTAAGGAATATGTTCACGATTCCAAATCGGAAGATGTTTCCCACTATTAGGTATAAAACAAATAATATTCATAATTGGATATAAGCCTACATGCTAAGATTCTGTATAGTCTAATCTGATTCATCAGGGCAGGCCCATTGTTAAGTGATCGTCAAATAACGCAGGGTATATTTGTTGTAATCTATGCCGTTCAATAATGCCTCATTATTATGTTATTTTGCATGGTTTAAACGCTAGTAAATAACCAGTTGGCTTATCAGGGTTCCCCACAGCGGTCTACAGTCGAGCTGTGGTGCCTCCACGTCATGACCGGCTGTTAATTACAAACAAATTAACTTCAACAGTATGGCGACGATGTGCGCGTCGCACATTGTCGCCATACTGTTGAAGTTAATTTGTCTGTGTCAGCGTTCACGTCAGCGTCTGCATTCTATTTGACAGGAGATATAGATAAAGGCGGGGGGGGGGGGGGGGGGGGGGGGGGATCCGAACCTTGTGATGGAGGGCTGAGCCGCTGCAGAGCAAGACTACTTGGGCACAGATCAGAGCCACAAACAGGTTCTTGTGGATCGACGTCCGGTCCGACCTGGGGATGCTGGGAAGGAACAGGAGTGTCAGAGGACATTGGTGGCTTTGTGCAGTGACTTCTTTGGCTTGGTTTCTTTTTTCCTAGACTTTGTTGATGAAGAACTCGTTATCAGTTGAATACATTTTGTCTTCTGATTATTACACAGCTTCGGGGAATACACCATTCTGATTGGTCGGTGATGGCATTCAGTGGTCTGTTATTTCTGTATATTGGGCCGTGGCTATGGATAACAGACCGTTGCTATGCAAGCTTTTTCCAACCGTAGAACCAAACAGACAATTTGTTTATCAGACCGTGGCTATGAATAACAGACCGTTGCTATGCAAGCTTTTTCCAACTGTAGAATCAAACAGACAATTTTTTTATTAGCGGATGCAATAAATAGATTTTGTTCTTAATTAGTTTTTCGTTTTTTTAATCTTCACACATAAAATGAGTAACTCCATGTGACGATTATATCTTGCCCTGTAGTTCACCATATTTTTCCATGTCTCTACGAACCACTGCAAAGCCCTAGCCAACACTAAAACGCCCCTACAACACTTGTAGCACCTGACATACGCCCCTAATTGAGGAGGAGGAGGCCCAAACCGACCGCACCTTGTAACAGTAACCAATGGGCATCTCCGAGCAAGGCACACAAACACAATGTTTCCCATTTCCCAGGTGTCCTAAGACACGCATACCTGCAGTGGAGCAGAGGAGCTGACAGAGTGCGAATGAGGTTTATGTGTAGGGGGAGGTGGTGTGGGTGGGCAGGGGAGGGTGACGAACTAAAGAGCCACTCATTACCTTCGTATAGATTAGGACTCATTAAGACTCATTTCACATCTACATTCCCCTCCGTCGCCACGGTAATTTCACGCTGGGATGGGCGTAGCCACAATCAGTACCGTGTGTGTGTGTGTGTGTGTGTGTGTGTGTGTGTGTGTGTGTGTGTGTGTGTGTGTGTGTGTGTGTGTGTGTGTGTGTGTGTGTGTGTGTGTGTGAGCGTGTCTGATTTAGGTCAGTTGTAAATCGTAGGGGTCTCTTCACCTGCTGATAGTTAATTAATCCGGTTAATTAACAGCAGTGGAAATGCTGCCATAAAGCTTGGGATTGGATCCATGCAGACACCACTAATTACTGGATTAGCATCCGTCAATAGTACCAGCTGACTGACAAACTCAGTGCTGGAAGGCCAATCAAGGCTGGCTTCCCCTGTTGGTTCACTATTTATCCTGTGATTGTTATATTTAACCCTCCTCAACACTGTGTGTATGTACATAAATAGCAAATATAGCTCTTCATATCATCTGTTGAAGAGCAGTCGTTTCCTAGATATCAAAACCGCCTGCTCTTGTGCCAACAGTCATTGATCACGGTCAAGTCACTGGGATCAGATTTCTTTCGCATTCAGATGATTGAAACACAAACAATCCTCAATTTAGGCTGTGTCTGCCTCCTATTTTTAAATGAACTGCTGCCACACGATTATTTGCTTTAACCAGCAGGTGTTCCTGTCACTAATAGATGGGCCTTTAAGTCCTGATTCAATAACAAATTATGTATGGATGGGGGAGACATCTTGGGGGCGACAGTTGACTCTAACCCTTAGTCTTTTTTGAAGCAAAAACGTAATCTAAAATGCTACTTAAAAATAAAAAAGCCAATCACATTGGATCAATAATTCAGGGATCCATGATCGGTCAAACCCCCTGCCTCCAGTTTCCTAACACGGCACTGTGTAGCGAGTGGTAGGCTAACAGAAGTGTGTGTGTGTGTGTGTGTGTGTGTGTGTGTGTGTGTGTGTGTGTGTGTGTGTGTGTGTGTGTGTGTGTGTGTGTGTGTGTGTGTGTGTGTGTGTGTGTGAGATTTGGCCGCTCACTCTAACACGGTGAAGAGCATCAGGGTCACCACCAGCGCACACAGAGACGCTCCAGAGCCGATGAACGTCAGCTTGGTCAGAATGGCCTCATCCTCGTCGCTCCACTGGTGGGGGGAGGGAGAGAGAGAGAGAGAGAGAGAGAGAGAGAGAGAGAGAGAGAGAGAGAGAGAGAGAGAGAGAGAGAGAGAGAGAGAGAGAGAGAGAGAGAGAGAGAGAGAGAGAGAGAGAGAGAGAGAGAGAGAGAGAGAGAGGAGAAAGAGAGAGAGAAGGAAGAGAAAGATAAATAGAGAGAGAGAGGGAGAGAGACAGAGACAAAGAGAGAGAGAGAGAGAGAGAGGGAGAGGGAGAGGGAGACAAGGAGAGGGAGTGATAAAGACAGACGGACAGAAAGACAGCGACGGATCGTGGGAGAGGTTGAGACATGGAGAGGGAGTGATAAAGACAGACAGACAAAAAGAAAGGCCAAGACAGATAGTGAGAGGGGAGAGGGGAGAGGGAGAGAGATGTAGATAAAGAGAGTGAGTGGAGAAATAGAAAGAAAGAGTCAGAGAGAGGGGAAGAAAGAGATATATATAAAATTAAAAGTGCATGGATTGCTGCTAATGATCTTTGTTTTCACACAATGAATTGTGCATGCAAAGTAAGTGATAAGAGTGTGACAGATACTGGTAAATATAACATAACTACCCCCCCACACACACACACACACACACACACACACACACACACACACACACACACACACACACACACACACACACACACACACACACACACACACACACACACACACACACACACACACACACACACACACAATATTGTTGTTGACTAAGTTAAAAGGAATCAATTGCTCAATATTTCGATAAATCATCGTATTGTTGTGCATCCATCCACTGTCCGACAAGTGCAAAATGCGTTACCTTGGATTCCATGTAGTTCATGAGGATGGCAAAGTTGGTGGTGTGGCTACAGGAACAGGATGTGACATCAGAGCCCTCGTACGTCACTCTGCAGTCCTTACTGGACCAGAGAGGGGCATGTTCCCGCCTACATGGTCAAACAAACACACACACATGAATACACACACACACACACACACACACACACACACACACACACACACACACACACACACACACACACACACACACACACACACACACACACACACACACACACACACACACACACACGCACACACACACACACGTCATCAACACATTTTCCACACATTCAAATACCACAAACCATCAAAAAGGTCAATGTCTACATCTTTACCGACTGTATTCCTCGTTTTCATAACTGGAGTATAACATCGTATTACATCGGCTTATAGCGGCGTAAATGAACACAGACAGACGGACAGACAGACATTTAGGCACGCAGACGGAAGGCTGGCGGGCGGACTAGTATAAACACCATGTATCATTAACGTAGTAGTTCTGGATCCACACTGGCATAACATGCTATAACATTCACCGGCCTTGACGGCCGGCTCTGCTGCTGCTAATACTTACAGCAGGGTGTAGTTCCAAAAGACACAAACAGGCGTGACTCGCTGAGAATACTCCGCCTAGGAACAGAAATGCATGTATTCACACACGTAATCTCTCTCTCTCTCTCTCTCTCTCTCTCTCTCTCTCTCTCTCTCTCTCTCTCTCTCTCTCTCTCTCTCTCTCTCTCTCTCTCTCTCTCTCTCTCTCTCTCTCTCTCTCTCTCTCTCTCTCTCTCTCTCTCTCTCTCTCTCTCTCTCTCTCTCTCTCTCTCTCTCTCCCTCCCTCCCTCCCTCCCTCCCTCCCTCCCTCCCTCCCAATACCCTGAAGAAGAACGATGATGTTTTAATGCAACATGGATCAAATCCAATGTCTAAGAATTCCTTGGCAGAGGTTGGATGTAAAACAGTCGAATAGTTACGTTGATTCAGAGAGCAAATGTAACGCGGACATCCTGCTCAGACAAAGAAATGTGTTGGCCTCCTGAGAGCTGATACAGAAAATGAAGTCTTAGCTTTACTCTACCTTATTTTGCTTATTATCATTGGCCAAAGACCAAGTAAAAAGAGTGCTTACATACCAATGGTGTTCTTCATTAGATAAGAACAGTAAGTCAAAGCTTAATTGAATAAATAGAGTTAAATTAGCCTGTAAACCAGTGAACCTATCACAGCACACATACAGGTGCTTTTCATTTATCTTTTAAGCAAAGAACGAGTTAAGAACCTCAACTAATGAATCACAATCACTGAACGCCAATATTCTGTTCGACCGGGGAAAATGGGGATGGGGTAGGTCCAACAAAAACACCTTTTTAGACAAAGGGGTTGTATAGTTTGGACCCTACCCCTACATGTGCAAAAAGAATGGGCGGACCGTACCACGTGGGGGGTGGTGAGGGTGTACTGCACAGCAACAGGAATGGTTTGGGCCTTGACGGGGTCTCGAACTGTGGCTGAGATGACAGCTGTGGTCAGGTGACCTGGAAGAACGCTGAAAAGTAACCACGGTTACATAGGTGATTCAAGTTCTTAAAAGACAAACGCGTTGTCGTTTTATTATACCAATAAGGAACTGAGGATTCACCTGTATGTTGGATTTTCGGTATTATCCATTATTGACCTAGGCAGGCCTACTAAATCTTTCATAAAGTAGAACTTAAATTAATTCATGACCTTTCTTTTTATATCATGCAACATTTCACATTATCAATAAAACCCGAGCGCCTTCCATAACCGGTGGTAAATCCCTCCCACCTACCTCTGGTCGTTCTTCGGGTCGTCTGGAGGAGTCGTCTCGGCCGCAGACATGATCTCATTCAGACGGCCGTAATACGTATGGATGAACATCACCTCCTCGTGTCCTGAGGACACAGGTTCAAGCCCTTGTTTGGTTTTTTTCCTCGCGTTTTACATTTCACTGTGGGACTTATGCAAACAGCGTTGTGACTTTTAATGATGTTCTGCTTTCAGAGCTGTCCACGTAGCCGAGACCAGCGTGTACAGTATCTGAATTATGATGTGTTGACATGTCAGTGTGCATGCGTGTCCTTGCAATGTGTGTGTGTGTGTGTGTGTGTGTGTGTGTGTGTGTGTGTGTGTGTGTGTGTGTGTGTGTGTGTGTGTGTGTGTGTGTGTGTGTGTGTGTGTGTGTGTGTGTGTGTGTGTGTGTGTGTGTGTGTGTGTGTGGGGGTGTGTGTGGGGGTGTGTGTGGGGGTGTTTTTGTGTGTCTGTGTGCTACCTAGCATGTGTAATATGTGCAGCGCAGTATCTTGGACTAGCCTGTGTGTGTGTGCGTGCGTGCGTGCTTGCGTGCGTGCGCGTGTGTGAAGTCTGTGTGTGTGGGACGGTGTGTGTGCATGCGTGCGTACGTGTGTGTGTGCTGTGGGTGCGCGTGTGTGCATGTGGTCGCGTGTGCGTTCATGTGTGCGTGCGTGCGTGGGTGTGGTTGCGCTACCTAGCATGTGTAACCTGCGCAGCTCGGTGTCTGGGACCAGCAGCTCCTCCAGGCTGCTTCTGTGAGACGACAGCGCCGAGGGCTTGAAGACGTGCCTGCAGCTCCCCTGGGACAGCCTGAGCCTCTCCACGCGCACGTCTGCACGCACACGCACACGCACACACACACACACACAGCCGCAGATACACACACACAAACACACACACACACACACAGCCGCAGACACAAACACACACACACAGCCGCAGACACAAACACACACACACACACACACACACACACACACACACACACACACAGAGCCGCAGACGCACACATACACACACGCACACACACACACTCCCTCACAGCCACATAGACACAAACACAATCGCACACATATCAGGACAAAAACGCGTTATGTTCATATCTGGGTTCATGAAACAAATATATTAGAAAACCGAATAAATCATAACACTGTTATAGTTAAAGAGACAGACAAGATCTAAAAACTTTAAATAACCATAACAAATCACAGGGCGTTGTATTGACTATACCCATATATCGTTCAGGAAAATGTGAAAAGGTATATAAATATACATATTAGTATCCATACAAAGTCAGCTAATAAACAAAACTTCTCTCAAAAGCCGGCAGAAATGGCCGCTTTAGAGTGGGCTGGCTTGGCCACGTGAGTGTACGGTAATTGGTGGACTTCCTTGGCCATTAAAATACAACCACAAGTAGAATATTATTCTCTGAGGAACACTGCAATATAAACTGTCACATTTTGAAGATACAACATTCAAGAAGCTCGTAAAGTAATTTTTAGTACGATTGTTTTAACCACGGATAACAGTGTCTACCGCTGTCTGGGTAGTCGACTCATCTAATTGTAAGTTAGCAAGTCAACGCTGTGTTGCTCCCCAACCCACGGTGACATACTGAGGTGCTTCATCACCTATGTTGTTGGTGGACAGACGGAAAGCTCTTCCCTCATGGAACAGAGAGTCTGCCAGAACTCTGGTCAGTCTGTCGACGCTCTCCACGACCGTGAACGGACCCAAACGGACCTGGAAGTCAAGAAGCGTTCGTTGATGAATCTATCGAGTCTCAGTGTCGGCGAGGCTGCCTGGTAGTAGTAGCAGTAGTGAACAAAGTAGATATCTTACTTTCATTTTACATCTATGGCATTTAGCAGACGCTTTGATCCAAAGTGACTAGTGGTTCATACAGCGGCGGGAGGGTCAGCCATGCAAAACTCGTCTGCACTAAGCCCCTCGACACTAAGAGGAGCTAGGGATCCGACTAGCAGCCTTCGACCCCCCCCCACATCATTATTTTAACGTCTCAAATCATGTGTGTCCGATTTCTTTTGTTCACGATTCACCACGATTGGGTGAATCATGTTCACAAAAGAAGCCTAAAAAATAATAACAACTTAAAAAACCATGAACAGGCTGAGCAACAAACCAAACATGGCACTGGTTCTCCTCACCCCGTCCTCCGAGGGTCCCGACCACCAGGACGCCGTCTGGGGCTCCAGCACCATGCTGGCCAACTTCAGGTAGTTGGTCGCCACGGACACCATGGTCCCGGCCCCGGGGGCCTCAGGGGAGGAACCCAGGGGGGCCCGGTCTAGGTCCACCATCTGGCAGAGGAAGGTGACGTCCGTGGGGGTGAGGACGCCGGCCCCCTCCCTCTCCACCGCTCGCAGCAGAGCCTGGGTCAGGAGGTCGGCGGAGCGGAGGTCTCTGCTCCAGGTGCTGTTGACGCTCATCTCCTCCATCACCTGGGGGACGGACACCGCACAACCTGACGTCGCCAAGTATTCATACTTTCCTGGGCCAACATCACAACCACCCGATCAGCAGTTGCCTCAAAAACCGACCAATCAGCAGCGAGTGCTGTGATGACGTCACCGTTTTGCCTCGCCCGCCTCCCAGAACTGTTAGCTAGCTTGCAGCTGTGCCCAGTGCGACCCCCTGCCTACCAAAGATTCTGTGTTTCTGCTTGTGCGCGCTTGCGTGCGTGCAAACGGTAAGTTAAGCAAATAACATGCAGACCATATGCATGATGTTTTTTAGCTAGTTTTGCCTAGTTTAGTTTGGCCCAGGAAAAATGAATACTTGGCGATATTAGATTGTGCAGCAAAGGACGGTCAACCTCTGTGTGCCATCGGTGTTTCCCATTGGTCTATGTACGGGAAACACAGATTGCACACAGACGATGACCGCCCTGTGTGTGCCATCCCAACTAGGAATGGGAGCGTTGTGGTAACAGCCCGTAGTAGAAGGGCCAGAAGATGAGAGTCTCTCGCAATCGCAGTCAGATTCAATCAAACGTGATTGATTTTATGGTTGCTAGTATTTCTGTGATCGGGTGGTGCGTGTGTGGGTCAGAAAAGAAAATCGCCGGGGTAACTGTCAATGTAGCCAATGAAAAGTGAGTATTTGTGACATTAACAAAAACATTAACAACGTGGAATAAGCGAATAGGTCAATATCAAAAATAAGTGAAGCGAGCAAGTTTGGAATTTACAGTAAGGTTTAGGGTTCAATCCCCAAGGCCTGTCAATCTGTGAGCATCCTCGAGCAAGACGCCTAACCCCTACCCCCTTATGACTTGTCTTGTATCTGTATTTACAGATGCAAGTTTTCACATTCCTAAATCCCAAAATAGAATATAAAATACAGAGACATGTAGCTAACAATATATTTGAACTGCACATAAATTACGAAATACAATAAGGATGACATAACACATATCTTTGTCCTTATAATGATAGTTTCATCCATTACATATGGTCTTCATTAAGTTGAAAATGACTATGTGCCATCGGTTGATATGGACCAGCTTCACGTGTGACTCACCGGCTTGGCCAGAGGATCTCTGCTCAACGTGCTAAAGATGGGGGTCTTTGGAAAATGCCTGTTCGGTATGTCTGCTCCATCTGCAATCAGTTACAACCATGAATTTTTTGTTGGAAAAATGTTAATTATAATTCGGGTTCCATGCGTCAGACCAATACTATGCATACTGTAATTTTCTTTTGCAGTTATCATTTTGTAGTCCATTTTGTACTTCTGCATGATGATGTCATCCCACAGTGGCAGTTACCTTTCTTGAACTCGCAAACCGCCCCTCTGTGGGCAGCGCACTTGTCAAAACCCCTACTGACACTCCCAGGGTCAAAGGTCACACAACAGTCGACCTGGGAGGTCTGGACTGCTTTCACGGAGAGGTTGGGGTTGGCCAGTAAACTGGGATCCAGGGTCACCACCCCTCTGCTGTAATCTGGGTACAGAATACGGCACAGTTTCAGTTTTAATGGATTGCTTTGAACTGTTAAACCTTTATTTACGAAAGGGTGGCCGACAGAGCCATGAACTGGATTATAGTCATCAAAGGCTAAAATTTTACACGTTTCTAAGATTAGAGATGCTTGATTAACTTTAGTATATCTTATGTAAAACAATGTTGGTTGAGGGTATAATAGTACTTGTAGCAGTAGTCTGTAGAAGTAATAACTGAGTGGCTGTTCTTCTCCAGCAGTAGCTAGCTGGGTACTCCACAGTGGCACACCCAGTGGGGTTTTGACCTGGTTAAATTGAGGCAACGTCTCTTTGCCACCCTTAATAGCGTGGGGATAAAGGAAGGTTAACTAGGGTACCAAAGGGCACTTAACTCCAAATGGCCCATTTGTATAGCCATAGTGTTGTGCCATTGCCAGTCTGACTGAGTTTGGCGAGATCCTAAACCCTAGTGCACGCTGGTAAATACAAGTTGAAATACTAGGCGTTTGTTGCTCAATTTTAGGAGGGAGGGTTCAGAAAAATGAGGAAATAGGGAGAGAGATTGACTGAAATTAAAGGTTGGGTTGGTATGGGATTTGCGAAACGCCAGCAGATTTTGAAAAAACACAACTTGAATGGTCCTACCCCCTCTCCTTCAACGCTGACTCTGACTCCACCCATTCCAAGTACATGGACACGCAATCATGAACGAGCGCGAACACAGATGCGCAAGAGCGAGCCAGGCTAGCTAGGTTGGAGTTTAGGGTTGTCTTCTAGTGCTAGGTCCAAATGTGGATTAGCTAGTTAGTTAGCTCCAGTAGCTACCGCAGGATAACAACAAACAGAAGCTTGCTCTGGGTCACGAGCTTTGAGTACGTGCACAAAGGGGTCACGCGCGGGAAGAGGGGGCGTGCAGTACGACCGTTTGACTGGCGTACTTACTGTCCAATGCCACCGGGTGGTTCTGGAAATCATTGGCTGGAGTTTTTCAAGGATTTCAAGTAATTTTGCAAAAATGGCCAAAAAAGAGAATTCCATACCCAACCTTTAAGTAAGAGATGTGACCTTTTTTGACTTTATAAGTCGAACCCCTTTTGAGTCGCGTCCACAATTGGTCATTAAGCAGATGCTTTGATCCAAAGCAACCTCTAAGGAAAACATTCAATAAGGGAGCAACTGCAAAAAAAAGTGCAAGTGCTTAAAAAACAACCAGATGGGAGTTCAGAAGGAATGTCGGAAGCTGTGGGAATCGGAAAACAAGTTAATGTGTTAGAGCCGACGAAGTGACACACCTAAACAACGACTAATACACCTATTATGTAGCCCAGCCACAGCCACACAGAAACGGCTCTCTCTGCTCTCTGTGTTTCACTTTTTACTGGACAAGTTTGGTTGAACCTCGTTCCGCCTCACTACACATGGGTGACGTCAGACTGGGAGAAGTCAAGTCTTTTTAGGGTGGGTTCCACCATGATGTCAGTCCTGAGATATTTACAACAACCCTGTTGAAGGGCTGCCAACGCTGGCGAGATACTACTCTGCCACTGGCTTCCCTATTCATGTTGTGGTGGTGGGGAGCGGGTAAGAGACATAGGAAGAGACAAAGAGAGCCCTCATAAAAGGGGTTAATGTTAATTTGAAGTCTGTTCAAGGAGAAAAGATGGTTAGATCGGTTGAATCACAAGCCAGAACGGTTCCGTACCAGTCCCCTATTACCTGAAACCCCCATTTCAACATGGGTTCACATCCAGTATTTCAATCTTGATAAAAAAAACAATTACACATTTCCCATTGCTTGGATGTGTTCTAGGCACTTCGTTCTAGCCGAGATGCTGCGTTCTAGCGTCTAGGTACCTTGACATGAGTACTGCGTCTCCATGGAGAATACCTCCGTGGCGCTCAGCACGCGCTCCCAGATATGCAGCTGTCTGATACTTCCAGAGAAGGACTCGTTCGCCTTGTCCTGCCCGATGATGAAAACACCGTCGGCGCCGAGTGCGTTGCCGACGTGCAGTCCGTCGCCTTCGCCCACCTGGTGGCCATCTGCAAACATCTCCCAGCGGCCGCCATTTTGGCTCCAGGAGACGCAGAGCGAGTGCCAGGAATCGTCATGGCTGAAAGCGTCGCGGTAGGTCCCATTGTTCCCGTGGATCCATAAGGCCAGCTGGACTCGCCCGGGCCGGCCCGCATCCAAGCTGGCCCGGATCTGCAGCTCGTTAACGTTGGACGGGACGGAGTAGGAAATGATGGTGGAAAAACCCGAGGCACTGTCGGCGAAGCGTAGCTGGAGGCATACGGTCACGGAGCCCATGGACGGGAACTTCTTCACGTTCGATAGTTGGCCAAGCTCTAGAACCCGGCTCTCTGGGGGATCTGAGTGGGAAGGGGAGTTACACATTGTTCAAATCGTTTCATGCCTTTAGTTCGCAATCCTGCGAGATGTGAATGATTTAGGAATGAATAAACTTAACGTGACTTTCATATGAAAATCCCTGAGAGAGAGAGTCATCCACGAAATCCACAAAGTGCTCATGTACCAAGTAACCAAGATTAACCACTGCTCGAAAGATGGATCCAGGCCTCGGGGGCAATTTGAAAATTTGTCATGGACACACTACCTCCACAAGGTACTGTGCTCAGCTTGGGTCTTCACAATATCCCAAGTAATGGGAAGTTGAACACTTGAACTCACCTTTGCTGGCGACCCATACGGGCTGGGAGATGTTCTGGGACTTCAGGAAGGCGGTGAGCGCTTGGGTCTCGGCCGCGTCGCTGGCCGTGGCCAAAGCCCCCATGCGGCGGCTGCACAGTCGCCCGGCGCTGTGCCACGTCAGTCTGTCCGTCACATACTCGTAGTCGGGCTGCTCTCTGGCCACCGTTGGGCTGGTATGCAGCGTGAAGGCTGCATCAACAAAATGTATTGTTAAACCTTTATTGAGTCAGGGAAAGGCCATTGAGATCAGGCTCTGTTTTTCAATGAAACCCTGATTACAACATATAAAAACAGAAATCCAAATGCACAACAGATATTTGGGTCAAACAACCCTCAAAAAATGAACAACAACAAGCAAACTTAATGTTAAGGAATATTAACTTCTATCAGACACATTTTGTAGACCATAGAGGACAATATGTTAAAACATTGTTACCTTATCTATAGGCAAAAGGTGTTGAGTGAGGAGTCTGCTTTAATTGTAAGCTTAACTTTTGCGTCGTTTATCTTCAACTAGATCTGTGTTGCGAATCCCATAGCTGCTCTGTATATTTGAAACCAAGTCGTTTTTGTAGGATTATATTGGAGCTCCCCTATTGATTCTAAGCCTTCGGTTGTTCTCAGAATCACCTATAAATTCCTTACTATAAAAGCAGCTGTATTGAAAGCTTACCTGGCATGCAAAACCCACATTTAGGTCTAAGCCATGTCTACAAATTACATAAAAAACAAGGCTACTCTCTACGATAAATACCTTCAAAATATGTTAAGTAAAGTTGTTTCATTGTTTTTGTTTGCAATGCATTTATTTGAGTAGTCTTTTACTTCAGTAAGTTGTTTAGGCTATAAAAGCATGCTTTGGGCTCCACATTTTGTGTTCTATACATTCAGCAGCTAAGTCAACTCAAAAGGCTTTGTATAATATAATTCTGGCCGCAGTCCCAACTTGACATCATCTGCTTAGTGAAGGATTAATGACATGAGACCAACAGTCGTGAACAGTGTAACTTGAACCATATGATGGAGTACGCTCCATTAAAATGGTGAAGTCATGACTCCTTACAGTACAATCAGCCAGTGGTAAGGAAAAGTAGGTGAAACGTAGATGATTTGGAGTCAGATACAGTAGGTTGTGTGAATAAAATCAGTTTTTGTATACTTCTATATTTGAGCCATTTGGTAGATTAAGATAGATTCAGTAACAAACAGACTTCTGTGATAAACACCAAACACAACAAAAACAGGCCGTAGTGCAAATTCAAACATTATCTAAAATTAAAGTAAAGGATATGAGGATAGTACCTTCACAGTGAAATATGGCTAGCAGATAGACATTTGAATTAATGAATCATCAACAACTTTTTTAAAACTCAAACTCAAATTTGAAATGACTTACCAGAAGCATAACCATGAAACCAACCCTGAAAAATACATATAAACCATAAATAACACATTGACCCTTCCTAAACTGTCCTGTGCCTAAGTTCATATTTATAAAGTAATATGTTAGCTGCGGTTCTGAATAAACTCATGAAACAGAGACAATTACACAGTAGCAAAGTAAATACACGCAAGCCTAGTCGATGAGATAACTTTGTTTCGTGGAAATAACTTTTCGTTCACATAATTTAATAAAATGAAATAAGTGTTGAATATGAAAAGTCTACTCAACACGTGTGTTGATACTCACCAGTAAATTCGACACCAATATCCAGTGCATCCTAAAATGTAGCAAAAACCGTCGTGTTTCATTTAGTCATAACAACGCTACAACGCTTTGCAATAAGGTAATAAATTAAAATAGTGGGTATAAGAAAAAACATAATCTGCTTTTGGGTTGTTTTAAGATGTTTACAGCCTACCTGAGAGGTCTTGTTGACGCGTTAAAGTTGTCGCGACTGTCGTTACATTTCCTCGGAGGACTTCCACCGCGTGGAGCAATGACCCTCCGATAACCCATGAACTAACCACAACTTGTCCTCAATTAATACATTTCGTTAAATACGAAATACGTGGTTTTGATTCGCAGCGCTTTGGCTCAGAATTAGGAGAAGGAGGGGGGGGGGGGGGGAAAGAAAAGGAGGAACTACCTCGGGTGGATGCAGAGGAGAAGGAGGCGGCGGAGGAACCAGAGGTGGGAGTCTCCTCTTCACAGGGCGATGGGCCAGCTGTAATACTGGTACTGTGGAACATGTGACACCATCCATCTTTATCTCCTTCACTGGCTGGCCTGTGCCAATTATCGCGGAAAATGCACTTATTTTTTCCCAGTTGGTGATATTGCTTTGGAATAATAATTAAAATAATTATAATAATAGTCAGACATATCAGCGGTTGATTAATACTTTGTGCAAAGCAAATAAAGGGAAATAATACAAAACAATCACTTCAAATATTGGGTAAGCCTTTACAATTTACTGTTCAAATGGTTACAATCTTTTGAAATCGCAAGCTTGTCCCATATCATTACTTGAAATGCTGCAAAATACATACAAAGTTGATATCAAAGTAAACAGAAGAAGAAAATAAAAAAAACTGTGCAAGTTTAAGAAATACAAGAATCCAAGCAATCCTGAGTGCCAACTGTGATATACAAAGATAAAGGTTGCTGAATTACAATAGTTGCCGATCCACCAATATTTGTTCATGAATAACATATTTACCTTCACACAAAACGACCATTAATAAATCTGCCATGAACAATGCCCATTCATCTTTCTTTTTATACACTGCGTACATGACAGTTTCGGCCTACATTGGAGCCTTTATAGTACAAATTTGGATAGACCTAAGAAGGTACAGTAGAGCATAGAACATCAGCATAGAGGCATGATCTGGTAGAGTGGGGAACAAGTGTTTTCAATGTCTTTTCCTGTTCCAACGGTACCTATAGTTTCGGTCAATTTACCCAGAAAACTGGTATACAAAAACCTTAACAGTACTAATAAGAGACTCAAAGCCAGGACAATTTCAACAAAAAGCAGATAGCAATGTGAAACAAGTGAAAACAAGCTGTGACAAACCACAAAACACACAGATACACAGCCCTAAGAGGGGCGGAGTCAAGCTCTACAGAACACCTGTCCATCACACCCAGTGAGGACTGCGATTGGACGAGACATCGGAGGCAAGGGAGTACAGCACTTTAGCAGCTGCCTTGTTCCGGAAGGAACCATCTTTGGACACATCCGAGTCGTCGTTGCCGGTGTGGAAGGAGCCGGTGCTGTTGGGGCCAGCGGATTGCCTGCCTTCTGCCCCCTGCTGGTCGGAGGTGGTGGTGGTCAGGGTGTGAATGGCGGCCTGGAGCTCTTCCCGTGTGGTCGAGAGCCTCCGCGGGCAGGGCAGGTCGGGGTCGACGGAGGCCACCGCCTCAGAGTGGCCGCGGACGAGGTCACCAACGGCCCGGGCGGAAGAGCTGATGGCCGCACTACCGGTGGTCAGGTTGGACTCCCGGCCTTTACCTGGGGGGGGGTCAGGGAAGAGTAGGCCATGATTTACTGTGGAGTCGTTTAGCCAACATTCAGACATTGAATTCAGACACAGGTCAACCAGGACTGGTGAGAGGTTTGGCTTGTCTTGCTCAAGGATGTCCTATTGGTTAGGCTGTGGACATTGGGGATTGAACCCAGTATCTTTCAACTGGGAGTCGAAAAGCCAAGGCACTTCACTGCTCAGTTTATAAAAAAGCCTTGCATTCAAGTAAAAATTACATATTTTTCAAGCATATGATGTCTTAAAATGAATGTGGTATCATGTTCTCTTCTGTGACAGAAAGATTTCCCTCATTACTACAATAAAGAACATCTACACTTTCATAATCCTATAAAATATTTCCACATAGCTATATAAAGCACATCTTCATTTCCCATAACAATATATAATGTTACCATTCAGCCATTATAAAGGTCATCTACACTTTCATAATACTATAAAATGCTACTATAAAGCTGTAATAAAGCACATTTACACTTCCCATAACACTATATAATGTTACTATACAGCTATTATAAAGCTCATCTACACTTCTCATAATACTATAAAATGTGACTATAAAGGTGTAATAAAGCACATTACACTTCCATCATACTATAAAATATGAATACATGGCTATATAAAGCACATCTACACTTCCCATTATACTAGATCATTTTACAACGAGGTACCTTTAAATAAAAATGGTTCTATTGTAATACGTTGTGATGCTCCAATGCTTTGAGGCCCTTGTCTCTGCAGAGGGCTTTACCTCTCAGGGTGTCGGCCAGGCAGGTGTGGAGTACTGCGATGGCCCTGTTGAGCTGGAACAGCATGGTAGCCACAGCCCTCAGCTTCTGGAGATGAGACACCTGGGCCTCGTCTTCATCATCAACTCTGTCAGGGCCGGACTCCCTCTCCTGTGCGGGCACACGCACACACACACACACTTATCTATCTGAAAAACATCTGCACTCTTATTCACGGTTCCAGACACTTTTCACTAGGTGGAGCCTCCATCTTGAACACCAGGGATTGTGATTGCCGTTGATCCTCGCGCCTTTATTTCTCAGAAGGCCTTCCAGCACTCTTCTTCAACTTTAAGGCATTGCAGTGAGGTGTTGGGTGTACATAAATCCATGCGTGCCGCGTGGTAGCTGGTGTCAGTCGAAAAAACCCTGAATGTTTGTTGATGAGCACAGCTTTCCTATGATAGACACCAAATAGCTTCCATTCGCATTTAGAACGGCAGAGGGTAATGTGGATCTCAGATGACTTGGCAAATTAATCTCAGAGTCCCAGATATGGGTGTGGATATCATTGCTATGTCATTACGAAGATTGAGCTGCGGTCAGACCATATTATGCTGCCAGCCCTGACAGTTTCACAGATAATCGTTCTCTTCAATAACACTGAAACACCAAAGCGTTTATTTCATTTTAAAAAGAAAAAAAGGAATGATATAAACATGCAGCCTTTTTTCACCACTCATTCATAGTGTATGAATTCACTTGGACTAAAGACGATTTTTTTTCTTCTTCTTCTTCTTCTTCTGTTGGCTGCTGAGAGGCCCTCCCTAGACCTCTGGCCCGACAGTTGTTAAACTCGGCAATAATTCACTATAAACACTGCCTTTCGTTGAACAATGCAAGGCATTGTGGACAGAGAAATCCCCCCCTTCTTTCCTCCCAATACACAACAGAGTAGAACCGAACCGAACTGAAAAAAAAAAAACGGCCAATTTGTGTGGCTAAGATAAGAGCTAACAAGCGGCGTTAGCGTTGAGTGATGCGATTCCATTCAACTCCATTCGTTTCCATAACGATCGCCCAGGGACGGACGGAGGGCAGATAAGCTCCCATGGTGCTCTTGGGTTTTTTATAGAAGCAATAAAAAGGCAGTTGAGCGACGTCTTTAACAGGCGGCGGTTAGGGCAGCAGGCTTTTAATCTGTGACACATGAAGACCCTTTTTCACGCCTTTTTTTTTATTCTTCCAAGGAGCATCTGCTCGGCAACTGGGACCGGGTTTTCAGGTCACTGGAGGGGGAAACCCCGTTCCCGGGAGCTGCCAAGTACAAAACTCTCAGTCCTTTTTAACGCCGGCCAAGGCTTCGGCTCCATTACAGCAAATTTGGAGCTCAAGTATGTTCCTCACTGGGTGCCGTCTTCCCGTTCCCAATATACAAATTGGCTCGCCACTATAAACATTTCAGCCGCCACTACCCCCGAGCCTCAACGCAAGATGACACTCGTTTCAGACCTTGGTTTCTAGACTGTATATTTTTTTTTTTTTCACGAATGCGGTTGACTGAGAGCTCTCTTTATGTCTTATAATCATTTTTGTTTTCGACCACAAAATATCCCAGAGAGCGTACGTATCAAAACTCGAAGGGGCCTGGAGGAGTTTACAGCGGGGGTTTGAACAAAAATGATTAAGTGTTGTGTGTTTTTGTTGTCAAAGCTGTTTAGAATAAGAAAACATTCATTAGTTGTGTGGTTGTGGCCGAGTAGGCTTTGGGGGCATCCAATGTTATTCTGCCTAGCAACTCAATGTGGCAGGGTGTGGGGGCAGGAGAGTCTAGCGGTTCGGTTGTTTTGGCCAAGCCGAAAGGTTGAAAGTCTACCTGTGTCATGGACTTACCCTAACCCTTGGGCAGCCATCCATCCATCCTGACGTGCTCTTTAGTGACATGAATCCCATATTTCATTACGAATAAAAATCACTGTTGATATTATTTAAAATGAACAAGCATCATTTCTTTATCCAAACCCCTAGATCTAAAATGTACGGCCCGCAGGACATGTAGTATTCTCTATGCAGCGACAGGTCCGTCTGACATCATTGTTCATCTTGAGGTCAGCCACTCGTTTTATGGTCGTTTCTTACCGTCATGTGGCAGTGGATGTAGGTCTGTAGGGAACAAGCCAGGTCTACTGCCTTGGATTTTAGACTCTGTAGGGCCTGCGAACAAAACAACAGTTAAGGCTGGCAGACAAACGTGGCTTTAGTTCCTCTAAAGTCCTTCTTAAAAGACCCAGAATGTCCAGGAGAAACAGAGTCAGTGATCTATGGGTAGCGTACACGTCACTTTTCTTATTTTAACGTGCTAGTCAGCCACAATAAAAGTGATTAAAGAAACCATTTATCTACACAACCCTTTGTTAAAATACAAATAAAATAATACTTCTAATTTATCCAAATGACATAGTGTTTAACATCCCCCTAACATTATTGTATTCCTTTTTCTATCCAATAGCCTCGTAACAAAGTGAATGGAAGAATGATTAAAGATAATAAAACAAATGTCTTATTAATTGCATGATGATGTGATTTCTCACCGGGGTCCTCGGATAGGCCAGCTGTGCATCCCTCAGCATTTCCTTTGTAATGTGAAGCCCCGCCTCCAACAGGGACCCCACTCCCTTATTGGTCCCCTCCAAGAGACACATGGAGGTGGAAGACTGTAATGTAGTGCAGAAGTAATTTGGGGATTATTAACCACATTTCCATGGCAGTTTGCTGAACAGTTAGAACTGATGGAAAAATACAAAATGTTACGTTATTTTAATAATCCCCTTCAGGGAAATTGTGTTGTAATCTACTCCAAGCTTAATACACATGGCAAACGACTCCCTATGCCTTACAATCAGGACCGCACAAATTAACAACAGAAGGTATTTGTTTATAGATTTAGACGTTTTCTTCTGCAACATTCAGCGAGATAAACCAAACCAGACAAATAAGACGCATTATGTGCAACTGAAAACAAAGGGGAAATTCTTGTCATCCAAAGTACAAAATGAGTGGTCTATAAAACTACCAGTAGCATTAACTATTGCTTATTTTGTGCAATGTGAGCATAAGTCGAGTTCACCACAAACACACACTTAAAATGCCTGTTTGCCGTAGAGTCAGAAAAATAAATAAACGCAACCTCCGCAGGATTAACACATGCGTAATTTATAATATCAAGCAAAGAAGGAGGGCTGGTCCTGGCAAATTATCAAGCAGCCTCCAGTGCTAAGACCGACATAGATGAACCCCCCCCCCCCCCCCCCACACACACCATTCCCCGGCCTCATTGATCAGAGGGCATGATTAGTAGCCCCTCCAGCCCCCTGAGCACCCCAAACACCAGTGGCTGTCTTCACTAGTGTTACTAATGTATGGTGCTGTGTGTGTGTGTGTGTGTGTGTGTGTGTGTGTGTGTGTGTGTGTGTGTGTGTGTGTGTGTGTGTGTGTGTGTGTGTGCGTTTGTGTGTGTGCGTGTCGTGTTTCCATGTCTCTGTGTGTTTGTGTCCATGTGTGTATCTGTGTCCTTGTGTGTGTGTCCATGTGTGTATCTGTGTCCATGTCTCCATGTTAATGTGTGCGTCTTTCTGTCTGTCTTTGTGCGTGTGCGTGCGTGCGTGCGTGCGCGTGCGTGCGTGCTTGCTACCTTGCCGATGGCCCGGGCGCTGGGCTCAGGGGCGCCAAGTGGCTCGCCGGTCAACGCAGCCAGGTGACCCACGCTTCTCAACGCCACGTCCAGACACTGAGAGCTCTTCCTGTGGGCCTCCGTCACCATGGACGAGATCTCAGACTCACAGCCCTGGAGGCCGGGGGGGGGGGGGGGGAAGATATAAATAATGAATACATAATTGAATAACAGAATTCTCTTTTTGTTAAATATTTTTTACATGGCGTACACGAACGCGCAAAACCCGGTTGAATTTAATTAAAACAGATCAATATGAGGAAAGCAACAAAGTGGTTCCCATTGATTGTAGGGGGGTCGGTAAGTGGAACCGCGGACGCGACGGGTCCGGGAGCCAAGACAGAGGGAGGGAGGGAGAGAGAGGACCGAGGAAAAACATGGGGCCGTGTTTAGACGGTGGGGCCTGGAGGGAATTTCGGATTCACGCTTCCATATATTCATGTTGTGTTCACACGACTCAAGGTTGAGAATTCCCCCTGCTTACCCATTTCCATACACACAGCTCAAACAGCTCACAGCAAAGACCCATCAATCAATGCCCTGCATTTTGATGAGCCATCCACGTGTCAAACGCAAACAAAATTGATAATCACTTATTTTTTCTCTTTTTTTTTCAATCCACATATTGCACCATGCAGCGATTATTTTGTAAGGTGCACAGACAAAAAAAAAACAGTGCATCTTTGACTTCCAATATTTTGACTGATAATTAGGACATGACATAAATGTTAAATAATAATGATTTATTAAGACATTGAAATCATCATATATGCCATCTATATATCTTTCCTTACCTGTTGCACTTGGGGAACATATTGATTTGTTATTCTACCAAGGATTAACGTAACTGTGTTCATATTTAGGTGTGAATATCGCTGTGCTGTCAAGTTAACAGCAATCACCTGTCAATGGTCACAGGCTAACAGCTATGTTATCTATCGTTTGTTGAGGAGCCAATGTATAATATGTATGAAACCATATAAAATATTTTCGGAATTAAAGAAGCTGGATTTAACTCTCCAATTAAGATTGTCAATTTTTTAAAAACGTGTAATTAAACTTGAACAGACACTATATCAGCCTTTGTGCTGATATATAGCATTTGAAACGAGACAATTTTGCACGGAAAAAGGAAGGAAGTGACGGAAGGAAGTCTGAGCGTGCTTCCTCTCATAAAAAGGAGAGCTAGCTTAAGCCTGTTCCTAGCATCGCGTTGGCTGCCGAGAAATGGACCCATTGCACACATCAAGAACCCTCCAGGGCTCCCACGGGCTGCCGTGCACTTAGGGCTGTGGAGAATGTACATTAATTACACATATAAATAAACATAAGGAACATAAGCTATAGGCCTATGCATCTACTCCTTTTCGAAGGGATTTCGCCTTCGTACCCGAACTTAACACAAATCTGACCCGCAAGAGAAAGCGTCGTCCTCCTCCAAAACCAACTCTACCGTGAACGAAGAGACGGGAAGGTGTGGCTCTGGGGGTTGGCCCTACCTGGATGAGCAGCTGGAGGAAGCCTCCCATCCTCTTGACCTGGCACCGCAGCTCCTCGGCGGCGGAGTACAGGGCCCGGGCGGCGGGCCGCGTGCTGGCCAGCCAGTGGCGGGTGAGGAAGACCGCCCGCTCCACCGCCGACGTGGCGACCACCAGCTGGCCCTGGGCCTCCGGGCGGCAGGCGAACACTACAGGAGGGGAGAGAGACAGAGGGAGGCTCGGGTGAGACCAGAGACAGGAGGATCCCATCGGGAGAGATGGACCAACACTGGAGGAAAGGGGAAGGGAGAAACGCTGAAGGGGAGAGAAAGAGACGCACTCTTTGATTGTTGAGCGGGGACCAAAGTATGGCAAGGGTGAAAGACAGTGAAGGCAGATAGGAACTAGGAGGAGTCAACGAACACCTGCCACTCATGTTAGTGGGAAACATTAGGGGGCTTAATCATAATTAACATACATGCTGCATCATCCTGTAGTAACATACAAATTCGAAAAACTTCAGTTGACAATTCCCTATCTTGTTTTACATAATTTAAAAAAAAATCGGTTAATAATCCTAAAAGGCGTGTTCCCACGGCCCCACCGTTCTCCTGGCTGTCATCGTCCAGGCCGTCGTACAGGTCACAGACGGTGCGGACCACCGTGTAGACCAGCTGCAGGTCGTGGATCAACCGGTCCGCCATGCTCTCCTCCGGGCCCCCGCAGCCCCGCAGGGTGGATAGGCTCTGGCCAATCAGCTCCTTGCAGATGCCGGGGAGGGCGGAGCTTGACGCGCTCGGATGGGTGGACGGGGGTTGGGCCACGCCCATCAGCCCTGGGACGGACGGCGAGGAGAAAGTGTTGGACGTGTGCCGTTTGGTGGGACTCGAACCCCTAACCCTGGCAGTTTTAATCTTCTTATAAGACGGTTGCTCGGCAGCGGTCTCAACACGAGTTAAACAATTCCCCCCCCCCCCCGAATAAATAAAGTAATCTTATTATGCATCCATGGGTCTCAAATGGTACTTTCTCAATTATGGTATTACGGGTCCCATTGGCAACGGTCTGGTTAAGACTTGTAAATGTTTCACCCTCATCTTCAACGTTCATCTCCTAATGAGGGAACGGTTGTGATGAATTATGAACTAAATGTTGTTGAGTAGTGGATGGGCTAGGCTTCACTTTTAAAAGATGTTTGGATAAAACCGTCCGTCAAACGTTGTACATTTAGAACAGGGGTTCTCAACGTTTTGACAGCTGAGGGCCAATTTAGGAACCCAGAATTTGACTGAGGGCTGCCAAAGGAAAAATAAATTGGCGGGAAACGCCGTCAGCATCCCAGTGGTGAAAAAAAAACATTGCACCGTGGACCTCTGGGAGTGAGGTCAAGTAAGTCACGAAACTGAGGTTCATCCTTTCAAAGTAATGAACAGTCGGATTAAAACTAACAAATTTAACAGGATTTAATTGAAAGCTAGAGAGTCGACTTTTCTCTTTATATATATATTTTTTTTTTTTACTTACATCTGTATGTCATTGCGGGCCGGCATTGGCCCGCGGGCCGCACTTTTAGAACCAATGATTTAGAATGATGGGTATGAGAGTCAGACGGAAGGGTTTACCGGTGGACGTGGAAGAGGCACCGAGGAGGCTCTGGATGGGGTGGACCCTGATCTCGTACAGTCGCCCCGAGATCCTCCTGCTCTTCAACAGGCTTCGGCTCCTGGTAAAGGGGACAGAGCCAGGGGTCAGAACCATGAAGAACGGCCGCTAGGTAGGAGCCTTACAAACACTGGAAATATAACTCCCGTCCACATCATGGAGTTTGATTGGTGAAATGTCTCCCAGTAGACTACAACTGGGATGGTCAATGGTGAAATTTCTCACACCGATTGCCATCTGGAGGCGTTATCTGTGAAATGTCTCCCCCTAGACTACACATATAAGCAAAATAATAAGAAATAATAATTAATAATAAGGTAAAAAATCCTATTACCCCAAAGATCCCTATAGCTATTCCACGTACAGACTATCCAAATGTTGTTGAGAAATTCATGCAAATCTCCAAAAATGTATTTCTTGTAGCTTGCCGTATGTGTTCATAGTTCAACTTCTCAGCTTCGCCTTAATTTGCTTCGGAAAAAAACAAAGAATTATGAAATGTAAATGGGAGCATAGAATATGTGTGGCAGAAATACCATCGGTGAGCCCAGTGGCGTAGGAACTATGGCCCGATACACCCAATATTTTTCCACAGGGTCTAATTAGTAAGCAAATAGACCGTAGCAAGTTAACCTGACGGCGTCGGGTAAACACGGTCTAGTATAGAGCGCTAGCCAGCGGAGGCTTATTGGAAGCAGAGAAGAAGAAGGGAGGTGAAGGAGGTACAGAGAGCTCGCTGCCATGTTGCCCTTGGCTGGTCCTACCACTGGCACCAATAGGAGCTCATAAACATGCCTGACAAGAAAAATAACAATGTGAGAGGAAAACATTGTGGGTGCCGCCTGATGTTTGGACCACGATTGTAGAAGGAATTGTACAGTACAGTAAGAAATACTGGAACTTTGGCTGGCCCCCCTTCTCTTTCAGTTCCCCTGCCGTTAAAAAACCATAAGAAAAGCTTCAAACAGCCCAGGGAGGAATGATCTTCAAATAGCCACTTCTTCTCAGCTTGTCAGGGGGTGAGAGGGAGAAAAGAGAGAAGCTCAGGATGTGTTAAACATCTGCACATCTGACGGGATGAAAATCACACTGGCAGTGGAAACATAAACAGAGGACAGCTCTGAGAAAATAAAGTCGCCCGCGAGAAGCGCTTCAACAAAGGCCGCCCTTCCACGTTCCATTCAAGGAGCGCGCGGAACTTTCCATATTTCCATCGTTTTGCTTGACAGATTGTTCATACCGGAGTGCGGCACGCCAGGAGCCAGTTAACACAGAGCATCACGGGCATCGGCTCAGGGCCGTAAACCACGAGTTCTTTCGTGACGTCTGACAACAGGTCGTCCGAGCGGTTACGCTCAACGTGTGATTCAAACGCCAGGAGGTAAAATCGATTCTTTATTTAGGGGGGGGGGGGGGTTGGGTGAAAATCAACCAGATGTGGTTGAACCCGGTGTGGAGGCAGGGATGAGGTCTGCCAGCGCAGGTTCGATGCGATCTCCATCGTGCCCTTTGTCTAAAAGAAAGCGGGGTCACAGCACCCGGGAGCAGGGCACCAGAGAGACCACTTTCTCCCGGGCGCTCTTGAAAGTCACTCGGGGATAAGAACAAGAGTTAAAGCGTTTATAAAAGGTAATCTAAATGTAGATGCTCCGGGCGGGACAGAAGGACGGCGGGACGGAGGGATGGATGGCGGGGGGGCTGGAGGTGAGGCGATAATTACCTGCGCCGCGAGAAGGAGGCCGAGGAGGAGGTGGTGGTGGTGGAGGAGGAGGCAGACAGATCCTGCTCCCACTCATCATCGGGATCGTAAAAAACTTCATCATCCTTGGAGGCGGCTTCCCCCTGGGGAGGGTAAAATATCGCTGACTACGCCGACCCTCGCGTTCTCCACTTAATGAGAAATACGCCGGAGACGAGGCATAGCTCTCCCGGCCGTCAACCACATAAACAAGCCATTTGGGCCTGTTTATGAGAGTATGGGCATGTTCTATGGCCCGGGTATTAGATTATATGTCGGTTTCTTTACATGCTGAATGGGGGAAACAAGACAGGTTGGAGGAATGTGTGGTGCGCTGGGTTGAGAGAATGACAGGCCGCAGGGCGGGAACGGAAGAATAACAGTCCAGATGAAACCTTTAAAAGTCAATTATTTGACGTCAGGTTTTCTGATACATTTCTAATTAACAAATTATTTAGTCCATCACTAATGCTACCTTTATGATAGTTTAGAAATCCCCTATTCTGCCATTGATACATTAAGAATGGTTGCCAACGCACACATTTAGAGAGGAATCCAGACCAGAAATGCATTGAAAGCGTTATGTCCTCTACCTGCTCCAGCTCCCTCATGGCGGCCATGTTGTTCTGGAACCTCTCCAGGGTCCAGAAGGTGGAGATGCCAAGCTTGGTGTTCTGGACACGCACTTGCATGCCGTTCTCTTCCCTGGCGTTCTCCATCTCTGAGCTCTCGTGCCTGAAAGCAAAAAAAACATTTAAAAGTCAAAGCTGAACGGTAATAAATCTCATACTGGTCGGTGATAGTTTACCGAATGCTGTTAGTCTAAGGGTCAGGGTGTTTGTTCGTGGGTGCTCTGGGTTTGAATTGCAATGTCGAGAGCTTAATCGTAGACATAGCTCAGGAGGTAGAGTGGGTTGACTTGTAACCGGAAGGTTGCTAGTTTGATCCCTGCCTCCTCCTATCTGATTATCGAGGTGTCCCTGAGCATGACACCTAACGCTAACTACTCCCGACAAGCCTGGCTGTCGCCTTGCATGGTTGACTCCGCCGTAAGCGTGTGAATGTGTGTATGAATGGTTGCAAGCTTTGGATAGAAGCGTCCGCTAAATGGCCAAAAATCCTTGAGCAAAACCCAAAACCTCTGAGGCGTCACTCCATAGAGAGATGGATCTGAATGCAATGTAAGGATCTAAATAGAAAAAAAGATTGGCAAAATGACTACTACTAACAATGTAGTAAGTAACAATCTCTTGTGTGTGTGTGTGTGTGTTCACTCTACACTACCTGCTGAAGCGCGTGTTTTTCCTCAGCTTGGTGCTGATTTTGTTGGCCTCCTCGATCATCAGGGAGAGCTTCATGGCGTCCCATTGTGGCGCCACTTTGACCCAAAGACACAAAGACACGTTACAAACTCCATCCGCAACGCCAGCGAATGAAGCCAGCAAGCACCGCAGCGGAGACGATTAGGGTCAAATAGTGTTCCAGCCAAAGGTGTTCCATGGGGAACAACTGATATGAATGTCCAGTACTTTCTGATTAATCCCCAGTTGGGGTTTGAAAAGCACATCTTATCTTACAACATGTAACATTACAACGGACATGGATACAGCCACACATTGACATGCACACACCGGACATGGACACAGACAGACAAACACGGACACACACACACCTTAGACATGGACACAGACAGACCAATGAGACCCCCTCCCCCCCCCCCCCCATGCGTACCGGTCTTAGGGGTGCGGTTCTCCCTCAGGGCCATCCTGTTCTGAATCTCCTCCAGATCTCTGCTCAGCTTCACCTTCTCCGCCTCCAGCGCGTCCACGATCTTGGCCTGCCGCACGCTGTGCTCCTCCAACGCCTTGGGGTCCGGACACACAACGAACGCGTCAGAGATCTGACCACCACCCGATGAGGAGGAGCCGGTCAGCGCTGGTACAGCCATTAGGACCCGTCAACCTTCAGGTCGATGGGTCATTGGTAGGGTCAGGTAACACCCGTTACTGGGGCAACCCTACGGCGGGGAGGGCTTGCCTTTCACACCTGGGATCGGTCATCACCGTATTAGCGGAGCTGACCTTGGTTTCACTTTCAAGGTTGCTCTTATCAATCGGGCCGTCTTAGAAGCTGACCAGGCGGTCATTTTATTTAGCGTATTCTGTGAAAGGCGGTCAAATGGTGTAAATTGGCTCTATAATTGGAAAGGTTGACACACGTATAACATTAAAGATAACGACCGCATGAGAATGTCTTTTCCTCTGCCTTTTCATTTCACAGAGAAATTCCAATGGCGTGTGCTTTTTTGTTCGATTCCTTAAAAAATATTGTGGTTAACTATATGGTATACATCACTCACTCCCTCTATACTTTCCAAAAGGAAAAAAATATGATTCCGACGCTGATCTCAGCGAATCGTGGCTAGAACGACATCATTCTCGATGACACATTTTTGAGACCAAACTTTTTTTTTTCAGTGCAGTGAGCATAGCTCTGGCTAGGGGTGTTTTGACTCCCAACCGAAAGCAGCTAGTTTTGATATCCCCTTGTCGAAACCACCGCAAGACCAAAACGCAAAAAATGACATGCATTTGACTCAATCTTAAAGGTGACATATTATACCACCAGATGAGTGTGTGATTAGCCGTCATAAGCCGTTTTGAAAATCGGCCTCTTCTGTCATCGACAAGTGGGCGCGTCCACCTAGATGTACCCTGGATAGATCAGTCTACCAGCCTACCCAGTGGACTGTAGCAAACGTTGCTCATCTATTCGTCATACGTCTAGGTGGACACGCCCACTTGTGATGTCAGAAGAGGCAGATTTTCCAAGCGGCTTCTCACAGATAATCACACTCACACCTGGTGGGATAATACGTCACCTCTAAGAGGCTTAGGATCAAAGCATTCACTTTGTCCTGAAATGGACACTCCTGGACACCCCAGTATAACAGCCGGACCCTCCTGGACCCTCCAATATAACAGCCGGACCCTCCAGTATAACAGCTGGACCGTCCAGTATAACAGCCGGACCCTCCAGTATGACAGCTTGACCCTCCAGTATAACAGCTGGACCGTCCAGTATAACAGCCGGACCCTCCTGGACCCTCCAGTATAACAGCTGGACCCTCCAGTATAACAGCCAGACCCCCCTGGACCCTCCAGTATAACAGCTTGACCCTCCAGTATAAGAGGCGCCCTGACCTGGGCCTCGACGTGGAGGCGGAGCCTCTTCTTCTGCGTGTCCACCTCCAGCTCCAGGTGCTGCTTGGCCTGCCGCAGCTCTGCCATCTGATTGGCCACGCGCCTGTTGTCCTGTTCCTGGTTCTGCTTCCGCTGGCTCTCCTCCACCTGAGAGTGGGGGAGTGGGTTGGGGGGGGCAGTTGGAATGTTATGTTAGATATTGCGCAATATTTTAAGATTTGTAATTTTAATGTTTTGAATTATTAGTATTATTTCTCTTATATTTTCTTCTTATCTTTTGAGGATTTTTGATTCAGACTTGTGAAGTTGATGCAGATACATTTTATTTTTGCAAAAGTGAACATGACAACGTTGTGTCGAAATGAGACGTTTTGAAGTAGGCAGTACGGTATGATTTGTAACCATTTTAAAACAAAATGATTAAAGTTCTTATCAGGCCCCTCGATCATTTGAAGTGCGCTGTACCAGCTCTTCCTCCAGGGTGTGGATGCGGTCTTCGTAGCGGGCCCTCTGGTCGGACAGCTCCTTCTGGGCCAGCTCCTTGGCCATCTGGATGCCCTGCATCATCTCCTGCTTGGCCTTCAGGTGGGCCTCCTCTATCTCCGCCTCCAGCCTGCAGGCGAGCACCCAGGCGAGAGGCGTTCAAAGCGCGCGGGAATTCAGAGAACTGAGATTTGCAGATCATAATAATAAACTTGGATAGTACATAAATAACTAAAACTACAGTTGGGTGGAAGGAGGGCAGTTATCAATTAATACGGAACATAAACAGGTCAAACAACCGATGACCAGGCCAAAACATGAAAAATGAAAAGCCGAAACACAATTTGATCACTGTAAACGTCCGTAAGACTAGTGTATTAACGGTCGACTCACTGGGCTCTCTGGCCGGAAAGCAGCTCGTTCTTGGCGAACTCAAAGTCCTTCTGTCCGTCGCCGGAGCCCGTCCAGCACGACACCCGCTTCCCAGACTGCACCTCTGCAGGGTGGTTGAAGCGGAAGTAGTGGTCCCCGCCCAGAATCACACGGTCGCCCTGGCAACCCCATGGACAGGCAGATGAACGGGGTGAAGAAGAAGCCAGACAAAACAGTAAAATGCTTGTTTCTGAATGTTTTGGAACCATTTAAAAAAAAAGAATACAATGTTCAAATTAGTTCTATTTTTTTATTCCTTGCTTTTAATTTATTCTCGTGTAATTAGCGGTTACTCACCTTACATATACACATACATTTGGCAGTCAGCTCTCAATTGGACGTTTTTAACCTGTTTTCACCGTATTCTCCAGTAAATGTGTTTCCTATTGCCAGCGTCGCTGTACGTACGTGGTTGAGGACGGTGGCCGTGAAGATCAGGTTCCCGTTCACAAACGTCTTGGCGCTCTCCATCGGCGTGACGCTCACAGTTCCTCCCACGTTCGAGATCACACTGGAAGAGCGGGAAAAATAAAGAGTTATAAAGGGTGTAACAGAAAAAAGCAAAGCAAAAAATAAAATAGCGTTTCCTTAATTTATTTTTGATAAAAAGGTAAAACATGAACTTGAAAGAGAAGAAAAGGACCGGATTATAGCCATAATAGGAATAGGTGGGTGGAAATAATATACAGTTTAATAGAATGAAAGCACAACTAAGAACTAAAACAGCCTCTTCAAGCGAGCGCCCTTCTACCGGAGGGTCCGACTCACCAGTGGCGGTCGCCAATGAGAGCCCCCGACAGCTGGATGTCGTGGGGGGACTCCGACTTGAGCTTCCCCACCAGGGTGCGGCCCTCCCGGATCATGTAGAGCAGCATCTCCGACAGCTGGGGGTCCTCGTTCAGGTTCACCAGGTTGGGCAGGCGGTTGTCCACCTTGAAGGTCAGGCCGGCCCTCTGACGCCGACGCAGGAGGGAAAAAGTTGAGGGAGCGCCATTTTGTTTTCACCGCTGAATTTCTCCTTGGTATTTTATTGTATCATGATGAGGTTTACTATGGAGACATTTATCAAACAGTGGTATCCAAAGTGACCAACACTGATTTCAGATGCATGACAAAGAGCAGGTTGGTAGGAGTTAAGACTTAGTGCTTAAGGATGCCAACGATGAGGCTGGTGACAATGTATAACAAACCCAGAAGCTTTGAGCTGGGGGATAAACACTCAAACAACTGTACTATGCTGTATCCTGTTCTCTACAGAAAATGTGCTGATGTGCCGGTGCAGGAAAAGGGACTACGGTCCTGAAAAGAGGTCTTCCGGAATGAATAAAATGTGTAAAATAGATCAGTGTGTTTGCATTCTTTGTAAACTATAGAGGGACTAATGGCAATGACGGCGCATACAGTTCAGACTACAGGTTAGAACGTGGACATCATTGTCTGATCCTGCCAGAAGGAACCCCCATGTCATAATGTTAGAGTGACAGTAGGAACACAGCTTTGGGGGCCATTCAGACAGTACACCAGCTGTAACCCATAGAGCCAGGGGTGTATTGGCTCTGTGGAGAGGTGTTTCCCTGGGTCAAGTCCTTGACGGCACTCACCTGCAGTTCTTTGGTTTCCTCTCGCTTCCGGATCTCTGCCTGCTCAAGCTTCTCTCTCCAGGCCCTGCAGCATCATGGGGACAGTAGTTGTCAGTAGCGGATCACTGAGACTAGAGACTAGTAACGCTAGTCTCACATATTACTATTATCAGCAGTAATATAGTAACTATCATTTCGGTGCCGTGATGTCTGTAAGGATATTGTGCTCCTCTTTATGCCAAAAATAGGATAGTTGGTCGTGCAAGCTTATGAAAGAAAACAACCAGTCCAGGACCTGGGGAACAGACTAGAGGTAATTCAGGAACACAATGTCCCTCCTGTGTAAACACACTTTAAGCCCCACAGCAGACATTAAAGGTGCATTGCTCAGTCGTTTTGTTGAAATGTGTACACAGCCTTCCTTGTTGTTTCTAGTCCGTGCAATGCGTGATGGTTTTATGAACGACCGCCAATGAGTAACGGTGAAGCAACGGGTGAGCGCTGACCGCTGGTTCTCCAGGTTCTCCCTCTCCCGCTGCGTGAGCTTGCTCCGCAGGCCGGCGATCTCCTGCTGGAAGAGACGCTCCCTCTCCGGGAGCACCCCCTGGGCGCTGGTCTGTGCGGCGCGGAGCTTCTCCACCTCCAACTTAAGCTCTGCGGACGCGGACGGAGACACGGACACACACACACACACACACACACACACAAATTAACTTACGATGATTCTAGGTCATAAAGCGGTCAGGAATGAAGACGGCTGTCAATGATAAATATTAAGTGCAATCCCACGAGAAGAGTCAAATCCCATAAACATATCATGCTAAATAATTGAAAGGCGATCTCATCTATAAAATTAAAAGCGTCGTACTGTAAAGATTTGCTGCATAAGTCATGGGTAATCGGATGAAGAGTAGTATAAATAATGTGTTACAAAAGCATCCTCAATCCCTTAACATAATGTGAAAGTAGCACGACCAACTGAAGACATAAATTAAAAAAGTGAAAAGGCGCAAATTTAATTAAATTGGAGTTTGATGAGTGAACTTCAGCATAGAACGCTACATCAAGAGCTCCCCCTAGTGTTCACTAGGGGACATGGCCGTATAATCTGACTATGAAAAATAATACTTGCATGACAGTTAGCTGTCTTGTGCAGCCGACAGTGCATAAATATGGGCCAGAGGCAAGGTTAGGGCCAGGCTTTAATTGAAGTGGGAGGTGAATAAGCCAATGATGGATAGATAGGCCGACAGCGGGTTATGGGAGAGAGACAGCAAGAGGGGAGAGAGAGAGAGCGAGAGAGACTGACAGGGACGGAGTGAGGAGGGAGAATTATATACAAGCAGACAAAGACAAAGAGCGGAGAGGGGACATGCAATAAACAGGACAGAGATGGACAGACATGCAATAAAGTCAATATCACCCACTGGCGGTGGAGTAATTGGACTTTTTAATGCATGTGACCCAGTGATGAGGTGAGTTCAGCTGAAGTGCTGAACACAAACTACAGAGGGCTGCAGAAGTGTGAAAACTTTACAGGGGGAGAAGGGAAGAGCCGGGAAGTAGAGCTTCAGAAGGCGTACACAGCGCATGGAAAGGGTGACGTTTATGGTTTAGTTGGTAGCTACGTCCTCTCAAAAAACTTTTGGTGGTTGAAATGTAATTTCGACTAAGGTTTGAGCCAAAGCGAATACAGGAGTATGGCAACTTAAAAAAAATAACAAGAGCGTTGCACAAAAAAATGGACGCTACTCAACCAAGTGCGAGAAATTCACTAAGTCAGTACAGGCCATTCTTTGTCCACCCAGATGGATGATGGATAGACCCACTCTAGGTCTCTTCTCTGGTGGACGGTACCAAACGGATAGTGCGGGAGTTTGATTTACCCATCATGCATCTGGGTGGGGACTCCCACCTGTGATGTCACTAGTGGACCGATGCAATGCTTTAAATGGCTTCACACCTTCACCTTAAATGCAGGCCCTTTAAACATCTTATTCCTGTGACCTCTGACCTCGGATGAGCTTGGCGTTGGTGTCCTCGTTGACCTTGGCCAGGTTGATGATGGTGCGGGCCTGCTGGGCGTAGCGCAGCGTGCTCAGGCTCTCGTCCACGTTGCTGCCCGCCGGGCTCACCGTGGCGATCATGGCCGTCTTCGAGTTGCCGCCCAGACTCTCCTTCAGCAGCCTGCCGGGTCAAAGGTCACAGTGAGAAAGATGGCGGGGAATCGGGACGAATTGACGTTCAGACTTATCAAAAGAAAATACATTGAATGAGTTTAATTAAAGGATATCGTCAATTAATCAAGTGGTTGATTAATGTTGCGACTTGCAGAAACAAAACGTGTATTCAAATGATTATTACAGAGATCTTTCAAAGTTGTGGTTTTTTGTTACAATAGTTTTGATGATTTTTATCAAACACAGATGAGGAGAAACAAAGCATTCGACCACTGGAATCACCACAGGGTGAAGCACCGGGCCACTGCATTCCTAACGTCTGATTGGCTGCCAATGTTGTCACTCAAATCACTTTCCCGTGACCAACCACGGCAAGGGACTTTAGAATCAAACAACTCTTTCATACATCTCCACCCTTGTTTAAGAGACCGACTCCTGACTCCTTGAAAGGTGAGCTGAAGACGCTGAAGAAGAGTTTCTCTCACCAGGTGAGGACCGACTCTCTGTAGGGGATGAAGACCCTCTTCCTGTTGACCACCTGGTCAGCCAGGGCAGAGATCACCTTTCCCAGGGTGAGCAGCGACATGTTGATGCTCGCTCCCTCCTGGGAAAACAAAGAGCCATAGAAGGACCTTAGAGGAATCGTCTGACTATTGTTGATGTGGTTATTCTTCTAAATACTTTAGAATAAATAACTAAATTACATTAAGAGACACAGCATATCAACCACATGTAATTATTTTTGCACACAGTGACTTCTACATATTTTCTGAGAAAGGCAGATCTAGCTCACAAACTGAATTAATTGAATGAAAGGAATTCAATTATTTGCGTTCCTTTTTTCATTTTATAAAATAATCAAATCCTAAAAACGTATGAAAGGAAACATAAAGAAATACGTTATTCCCACCATTTAACTTTTTGGATAATGTGAACGCCTCTGTCATTAAACTCCTACAACCCTCGACTTAGCTCAGGAGGTAGAGCAGTTGTCTTGGATAAAAGCGTCTGCTAAATGCCCTAATTGTAATTGCAACCCAAGCTCCGGGATAGCGTAGCGAGGAGAGGCCTACCCTGAGACGCTCTCCACTGGTCTGGGCCGAGTTACACCTCTCGCTGCCCGCCAGATCCACCAGGTTGATCCGGCTGGTGATGCGGTGGTCGTGCTCCTCCTCCTCCACAAACTCCGTCTGCACACCAACAAATTAAGAGTGGAGAAAGAGGGAAGAACAGTCATGAAGGTGGCGAGACAACTGATGCAGACAGACAAAGACGCATCGCTAGAACGGTTTGTAACCTTTTTCGTAATGAATGAATAGAGTGTTCCTGTTTTTTTTTCTCAACATATTACAGGTTATGTGACACACATATCTTCAATGCAAATAGAGAATGATTCTCACAACACCAGCCACATATTTATCATATTATTTAGAATGTGAATTCTACCATCCCATATCCCCCTTTACAATTATAACAACAGATTCATATAATACGCCAGTATGTAATTCTCTACAAAAGAGGCTTACATATTCAAATACACACAGACACACTCGACTTACAATAAGTACATTTGTCTGAAGAAAGAGAAACAACAATATATCACAGTCGGTACAGTAAGGATGTTCGTACAAACAATAGCTACGTTAAACCATTCCCTATATACCTCAAAGAAAGCTAGGATAAGATGCTACAGAATGCTATGTCCTACTTTTAAGTGCCACACACACACACACACACACACACACAAGGGGGGGGGGTCACCTTGGTCTGGGTCATGACCAGGGTGAAGACGGAGTGGGACCTGGAGCTCTTGTCGTTCATGCCGGTGGCCGCCGTGGCCCTCTGCTTGTTCCCCAGCTCCAGCCATACCTGGAACACACACACACACACACACACACACACACACACACACACACACACACACACACACACACACACACACACACACACACACACACACACACACACACACACACACACACACACACACACACGGATTAGAGGTATAGAGAGAGAAATAACATAAGGAAGGAGGGAAGAAATGCAGCAAGAACAACTAAAGAAAGTTGGGAGAACGTCTCTTACCTGAATGTCGCTGAAGGAGCTCACCACATGCCTGGAGGAGAGAGATGACGATGGTGATTCGGATGGTCACTTATGAATAGGGAGAGTTTACTATAGTTCTGTATCGACTATTAATAAATACAATTAAATCATGTAAAATTGATTAAAAGGAGCGCTGGTCCTTACGTAGAGAGGTCAGCGACGTAGGGCCCATGGACCGGGTGCTCTCGAACCCTAAGCTGGAATACATCGAACACAACAGTGGCTGTCAGGAAGAGGCATCTTTGCAGGACTCGTTGCCAGAGATATCGTTGCACTGGAGTGGTACACTAAATAGTTTGTTGTACTTACAGGCAGCCTGTGGTTTTGGTTGTCCCTCGCCACCAGCAGGTCATGGATCTTCTCGTTGTACACCTCAAAGTAGCTCATCTCCAGGTGGCAGGACACCTGGAAACACAAGCAAATGCACAGACAAGAGCCTGGGATGAAAACATGTCGCCCAAGAAGCTACACTCAATAACATTTGCATTGAATAACCCAAATGTGTTTTTTTTACTGCCTTGTATGAATTGTCGAATGGTCAAAAGTGTAAACGCGTCCAAAACAAACTAATTGGATTCAATGTGGACCGTCATTGTGAAGACATGATCCACATTTACATTTCAGTGCATTTAGCAGACGCTTTTATCCCAAGCGACTTACAAAGGTTCATACACACATTCACACACAGACGGCGGAGTCAACCACGCAAGGTGACAGCCAGCGCATCGGGAGCAGGAAGGGTTAGGTGTCTCGCTCAGGGACACCTCGACACTCAGCTAGGAGGAGCCAGGGATTTAATAATAGATCATCTTAAGAACATCAGCGAGAGGTCCAGAAGGGAGTCTGTCGTATGAGAAAGGAGAAAGAGAGATAGAAGAGAGACCGCACACCTTGTCCTTCTGAACGGAGGCCAGTCTGGAGAACAGCTCCTGGCAGAAGCGTGGGATCACCCCGGCTTCCTCTCCGAAGCCCATCATGCTATGGCGCGATTCGAAATGGAAAAAACGTTTTTAATACGTGCTGAATGTTAAAAAGTTGTGCAGGGTGAATATCAACTGAACATATGCCCACAGCAGTTACCTCAAAGTACAACTGCAGGGGAAAAAAAATATTTCCTGGTGAACTACATAACCAAACATTGCTCTTTATAGTTTAAGTTTTAGTTCATTTTTGTTCATGACCATGCCCCAGGAGGACTTGTTTGCCCCACACTTTGGTTCTATTTACAGCTAAAGCACTCACGTGTACGACTTTCCAGAACCGGTTTGTCCATAGGCGAACAGGCAGGTGTTGAAGCCCTCGAAGGCCCGCTCCAACAGGGGTCTAGCTAGGGTCTGGTACACCGTCTGCTGGCTGGCAAAGCTGGGGTCCTCCACGTCAACGGAGCAGAAGGAGAAGTCGTAGACGAAGGAGTGGCTGTGCTTTGAGACCGGATGCTGGACGACTGTCTCCTGGTCCTTCATGAAGATGACCTGGAGTCTGTTCTCTGCTTTCTCTCTAAAACAACACAACATTTTTACTTCACCATTTTTTATGACAGTTGTGACAGTGTTTCTAAGATGAAGTAACGCAATATGACTCAAATGCGACAATAAAATATGCTTTTTGTTCTCTCGTCGGCGAAGTTGTCAATTCCAACATTTAAGGTTAATGTAATGTGATGCGTATAACGTAATGTAATGAGTGTACAAACCTGGCATTGAAAGGTCGCACACGCACTGCAACGGTCACCGCACTGTTCTCCATCTTCAGGGAGTCTTGTGGTTTCGGTAACTCGCTGGGGCGAACCAGGGGCTCAGCCGAGACACGTGTCGCTGGAGGGACCTCCGAAGGTGTGGAGCTACCCTGGACCGAAGCCGCTTCGTCGCTGGAAGTCTTCCTCGCTGGTAGGCTGGCGTTTGATTTGAACACACTTGAGGAGGTCTTGAGTCCTCTGGGTGTTGGAACAGGCTTCGTTTCCTCAGCTTGCGGTCTTCTCATCTTGGGCCTCTCCAAACTAGAGTTTTTAACAGATACCGCTCTTGGGATTGGCTCTTTCACGGACAGCTTCTCGAACACGTCCTTCTTTGAAGCAATCCTCTCAAACGGCGTCCTCTTAGTCGGCGTTGAAAACACCTTCGCATGGTCTTCAGCTTTCCCCAGCTCCCCTAGTTGCCTCGTTGCGGGCGTTGGCGTCTTATTGTGTGACGTTTTCCCAGGTGCATCTGTGATCTTAACCGGTGTAGCTGCCGGTGCACTGTGTTCTTTGACTTTAAACTTGGAAACGGTGTCCCTCAGACTTGCGGTGCGGAGCACACCCATCATCCCGGGCACCCTGCTGTTGGACTCCGACAGGACTTGGGTAGCTCGTGGTTCCCCAGTAGGGACGAGGCGCTGCCCGTCGGCGGCCCTGCTGGAGTCGGAGCTGACGGATCGGTCGATGACTACCGTCCTGGTCCTGCGCTGGAGGGTCAACCTCTTCTCCGGTGCGGGCGTCTGGGTCTTCTCCGCCGGGTCGCTCATCGCGGTGGTTTGCTCGGCGTTGTTCTCGGTGTTGTTGGTGTTGTTTGTTTTCCTCCTCTGCAGGGTGAGTCGTCCCCGGGTGGGTGTGGGCCCGCCGCTCTTTGACAGCCCTGGGATCACATAGGTCCTGTTGATGCTCTTGTACACAGATCTGCTCTCGCCACACGTTGAGTTGACTGAGTCCGTGCTGAGGTGTGTGCTCAGCTGTGTGGTCTTCTGTTCCTTGATCAGGCGTTCCCTGGCCGGGGTTTTCGAGGAGGCTGATGACATGAGGTGGTCATAATACGTTGTGTGCTTCCTCCCTTGTATTGAAAATAAAGACATGGCTGTTGGCTGCTAAAAATAGGTAAATCAGAAAAAAAACTAAAAGCCGAATTGGACTTTACTCCGCGGCGATCCAGGATCCATTGGTCTCCAGTAACTGCGTATAAGTAATCATTTAGAGTTGGACACTATGGGCGTCATTATTGTAAGTCAATATTAACTGTACAACAATGATCTACAGTCACGAGTATCCATTCGATTCTGCGAGTGAACCAACGGTGCATCAGGGTTGACTATCGACTATAAATAACAAACCAAAATAAGTCAGGCGCTTTTAAAAAAGGCAGTTCGGTAATGAACTTAAATGAGTGACTTCCGTCTGTATAATGTCCAAACCAAAACAAAAGGAACGGCTGGAGCGTTGTTTACATGCTCGTCTACCCCACTTCCGCATTTGCCCGCTTCAATTTTAAACTTCGATGTCGTAAGCAAGCCGCCCGCTCATTGGCTGAATCCTCGGAGCGCGTCCAGCTCCGATATACAGTACTCATGTACGGCCACTAGATGGCGATATATTCAAGGCTACCTTCTATGAATCACATTCACGTTCACGTTCACTATTGATTTATTTTTTATCATCCATGAGAGATGTTCAGAGACTTTCACATCCACCCGACGGACTAAAAAGCCTTTAAAAGAGTGAGGTGGGTATACATTTGAATTATGTACAGTGTAGAACAGTTTGACCAACGATTGAGCCCATGAAGACATGAACAAAAACACAAACTTTCCTTATTTATTTTATTAACAATAAAAAAAAATAACCATTCAAACTCAAAAGATAAGTGCACTAAACAGGGGGACTACTTCCTGCGGCGGTCGTGTTTCCTGATGAGGGCCATGAGGTTATCGGTGGTGACCAGCGGCTCCTCGGGTCCTGGCTGGGCCCTCTGCTTCTGCCTCCGCTGCTGCTCGTGCAGGTGAGGGGAGTTGAGGAGCTGGGGGGGCAGGCTGGAGCCTGTGGCCTTGACCCGGCTCACCACCTCCAGGAACACGCGCCTGTTGTTGTTGTTGAGCAGGGTGATGGCGGTGCCGCGATGGCCCAGCCGACCCGCCCTACCCACCTAGGGGGGGTGGATGGACGATGGATAAGAACTTTATTAATCCTCCGCAGGCGAGATCCCTTTGTTACAGCAGCAATGGAGAACACAGGATATAACGCAATAAAAGTGGTAAGGAAAACAAAAATGGACGCTAAAGTAACTGGTAGCGTAAGGACACACAGTATAAACAGTGTAAATTATTAAATGGCCCAGTGCCAGTATTTCCCAGTATATTTAAGTGTGTAAATGCAATGTTAAAAAAAGAGACAAGAGATTGGGAGATGATGGATGTTGCAGCAGATGAATGGATGTGCAGGGTTTGGAGTTTTAATACGATTCGGCTATCATTCATTCAGGAGCTACCGCAGGGAAATTGGCAGTGCAGATCGATACAGCAATATGCACGCAGAAGCGCTCGCTCACACACACACACACACACACACACACACACACACACACACACACACACACACACACACACACACACACACACACACACACACACACACACACACACACACACACACACACACACACACACTTTTTGACGGCGATAGAGTGAATGCATACTACGAAAGGGCTGCTCTGCCTTGCTTGGCTGTTGTTGAAACTATTTTGACCAGAACAAAACCGCTATTATACAAAAGAAAACGAATACAAAACAAGCGCAAGATATTTAGGATGCACCTTTATTACCACAGACGGCTGATGAGTAAAGCCTTCCAAACGAGGCGCGTGGGTGTGGCGTCTACCTGATGCACGTACTCGTCCATGTTGGAGGGCATGTCGAAGTTGACCACCAGCTTGACGTTGACCAGGTCCAGGCCTCGGCCCAGCACCCCGGTGCTGATGACCACCTCAAAGTCGCCCTCCAGGAGACCCTGGGAGACACATGGGTCAATGGATCGCGGCGTTATTAACATTTTTCATTGAGGCCTTTTAGCAAACGCATTTACCCAACGCGACTTGTAATAAGTACATTTGTCAGAGGAAGAGAAACGACAATATATCGGTGTCGGTGCAGTGAGGATGTTCATAGAAAAAAGTGCCAAGTACAACATCCCCCATATAAAACCAAGCTGGCTAGGGTAAGATACTACATAATGCTGAGTACTATTTTTAAGTGCCAGGACGTACAACCAACAACAAATGCGTGCATTGTCTACGATACCTATAAAAGTTTTTCAAATGTTTTTCCACTCAATTTGAGTCCCATGTGTGGCCTGAGCCTCCTCGTCTCTTGCCTCACCTTAAGGATACGGTTGCGCTCCCACTGGGTCTTGTCCGAGTGGATGGCTACCGTGTTCAGCTCCATCACCTTGGTGACCGCCTCGCACAGCAGGTCCGCCCCCAACTTACAGTCCACAAAGACCACCACTGGGGGATGGTACAGCTTTGCGTCCTGGGATACCATCAGATAAGGTGTTTCTGTTTCATTTTGTTTTATAAGGAGGCAGCAGACTAATTCGGTACGTCCAGGAGAGAATGAAACAATTGAGGAGGTTAATGAGATCCTTTGGGGATGGAGGTGTGTCTAGGGTATGGGGTTTGATCCCCAGATGTCCTGTCCATGATGGACAGGCTTGACTACCTGCTCTTTAATGACCTGGAGCAAAGCATCTGAATTCAGTCTAATTCAAATAGTACATTTCGGTGAACTATTGTGTTTTATTACATATTCTCTTCAACCTTTACTTATTACCGTTCGTCTGATTGAGTTTGAGGACAACTTTGCCACGGGAGATCCGATAAAATGTCTTGTTTGAATCTTTCCAGATTTAAAACATGTGTATCTGCAAATATATCAAATCACAACACCACTTAAAATGTAATTAGTCTGAGACTGATACCCCTTTAACCGTTTTCAGGGCCTCTCTTTCGCATGAAAGAAAAGGAGAACATTGCAGCATTCCTGGCTTTTATACTCTAATAAATGTAAATGAAACTCTCCCTGTTTATACAACACCATCCATGGACTGAGCAATGAAAACACCTCATTTAGCCCTGCCCTTTATAAATGGTACCAGAATGGAACAAACCAATGCCTTAATTCCTGAGGGGGTGCCATGGCTCTGGGCCCACCCATTTCCTCTGGACAGGGGGAGGCTGACTAGGCTACGGCTGCCTATAAATAGTCCAGTCCAGTAGGGACCGTTCGTTAGCGTGCTAGGAATTCCCCACCTTTCACAACAAAGAGCTGGTTGCCATGGTTACCATAGCCCTTCCAAAACAACTACATTCAGGATCTCTGAATGAATGGGCGTCCGCCCCCTCTAACAACTAGGACTTCAGTCCCCGTAGAGGAGTTTAGAGCACCTCAGTCCATCAGCAGAAGGCCGTCAAGACGGAGTGAAACATTATGTATCGCCGCACATGAGAGGCCCAGGCATCTCAAGGTCCCAGAGAAAGGTCTGTTAAATATAATCTCTTATAATATATAATAAGAGTAACAAAACCTGAAATGAAAAACATAAGCTTTAAACCAGGCGCTCCCACTCACTGTTCCGCTCTTCACCCCAAACAGCCGACAACTGAAATTCTCAAAATAAATCAAAACCTAACCCAAATAAACGAAGGACAAAAAAGCTACGCCTTAAGGCCTTATGTGCCAGGGTGGGAGGTTGAGATTAAGGTATTCGAGGAGAGAAAAGAACCAGGGGTTGTTCAACTAAACAGTCCACACCTGGAAGTACTTGTAGTTAATTCTTTGCATTTGTGAAAAATGGATTGAAGATTAAGTATTTTTTCATACAGTAAGTCTTGGGTCCAACAAGTCTAGTCACACTCCACAAGAAACCTGATAAAACTCAAGAGTGGACGGGTTTTAGTCACGCATACATCTAACGACCTGGGCAGACACAGATCAAAGCTTATATAGAAAGGGCAGAACAGCTGGATAGTATACATACCTGTATATAGGTTGTAGTAAAACAACCAACCAGTAGCAGTAAGACTTCAGACATGAACACATGAGAGGTGCTCCCGTTCTGTACATACATTTAGGATCTCAAAGAGCTTCTTCTTCTTGGAGGGCTCTTCCACCCAGAGCAGGATCTGCCGCACGTTGGAGCAGGGCTGGTTCTTGTCCCCGATGGTGATGCGGACGGGGTCGCGGGTCAGCCTCCCCGCCAGCTCCTCCGTGCCCTCGGGGATGGTGGCCGAGGTCAGCAGGGTCTGCCGCTCCTCCGGGACGTGCTCCAGCACCTCCAGGACCTGCTGCTGGAAGCCCATCTTCAGCATGGTGTCCGCCTGCAGACCAGAACGGCAACACAGGGGTTGGGGGCCGGAGTTCAGGGACAAAGGTTGCTTTTTAAATGGGTCTCAGTGCTGGTGATATGATAGGCGTGTGTATAAAAATATGTGTATGCAAATGTAATATAATATGGTAGCAAGTTAGTTTGTTTATTAGCTGTCCCCTTAGGGAAATTCTTTTTCACAGTTTCCTTTCGTCATTTTTCATTCATAGTCATCGGCACATAAAGAACATACATGCATAAAAAATATAAATATATTGTCATAGTTTTACCAGGGAATTTTTAATTCTCATACATAGGAGGGCAGAGGCCCACTGTATATTGTAAAATTGTGTCACATGATACAAGAATATATTTTTTTAATAAGTTATCCTCCAAACACTAGTCTATATGATATGCTAGGATACATTGTACTAAGCTAGCCTAGTACCCATACCTCATCCACCACCACGACCTTGACCTTGTCCAGCTTCACTGCCTTCTGCTTCAGGATCTCCAGGAGCCGGCCTGGAGTTGCTATGGCGATCTGGGAAGAAGGAGACCCATGGTAAAAGTAGGAAAGATACAACATGATACATCAAGACACTCGGATAAGAGACGGTGGGATAATCTTCCCATTGTTCTTGCTATCAATGTTTTGACTTATCGAAAAGATTAAAGCTCTGCAACATACGGGACGAGAGGGCAGAATTTAGGCCCAATCCCATTTCTACCCCTAACCCCTTCCCCTTAGCCCTTCAAAACAAGGGGGAGGGGTAAGGGGAAGGGGTAAGGGGTAGAAATGTGATTGGGCCTTAACATAGAAGAGACGTCTGTGGATCCTCTGGAGGCGGGGTTTGTACCTTGATGGTGCTCTTGAGGCGGTGGAGCTGTTGAGGCAGAGGCATCCCTCCCACCAGCAGGGCCGTCCTCATGTTGGCCAGGCCCATCACCAGCTCCTTGGCCTGCCTCTCGATCTGGATCGCCAGCTCCCTGGTGGGGGTCAGGATCAGAGCCAGCGGGCTTCCCGCTTCTGCGCTTGTTTTCTGAAAAGATGAGAGATAAGCCAAGAGGAGGTGGTTACTGGTGACCCATCAAATCCACTCACATTTTGCACAGGGGCTGAATAGTTAAGGGGCGTATAGTGAGGGGATTGATATGCTATTGCAAAGCACAAAACAAATCGCAGAATCACATGACCCATATTTTCAAAGAACATAAATCGGTTAATGGATATGACAATATCCTACCTCCAGTGCCCGGATCACTACAGGTAGCAGAAAGGCTACCGTTTTTCCAGAGCCAGTATCGGCGCTGGCAATCACATCTCTCCCAGTCAGGCCGACCGGCACCATCTGCATCTGGACCGGCGTGGGCGCCTCGTAGCCCGCCTTCTTCAGGTTGCCCCCCAGCGTGGTAGAGAATCCACAGTGCTGGAACTCCACGATGGGGCGGCACACGTCTGTTCCCTGGGCCACGATGCCCAGCTCCTTCTTAATCCGGCCCACCTGCTCTTCTGTCAGCCCCGATATAAACGGGTCTTCCTTGTACACGTACCCAGCCTCGGTTTGGACCCCTGTAGTTTCTGCCTTTTGCGGAGGAGGAGTTCTCGTGTTTTGTGTCGTTTCCTGTTTGGGGTCAGAGGAGACCCCTCCGAGGCCCTTGCCCATCTCGGTCAGGTGTTTACCCTTGCATTCCAGACTGCAGACGTCGTTGTCGGTGCTGTCACAGATGTACTCGCCGTAGCGACCGCACATCACGCAGACCGGCTCGCCAGGGTCGGGCCATCTCTGGCTCTTTCGGAACGACTTGACCGGTTCCTCCTCCTCTTCATCATCATCACTTTCCCCCGAGGAAGAACCGTCACTACTTTTAACGGGACATGGGGCCTTTTCCAAGGATGTGGCCTCTGCATGGGTCGACATTTGTGTTTTGGTTGGTGATGATGATTTTGATGTTGTTCCCAGTTTTGGGGTTTGCGGTTCTTCTTGGGGGATCACCTTCTCGTTGGGCACTGGTAATGTAGGTGCTGGTTCGAGACCCTCCTGGTTCTTTGGACTCCCGATGGGTTCCTGGTTCTCCTCCTGTTTCACCTTGCTCTTTTTCGCAGGAACTTGTCGTGGACCCTCGGTGGGTCTCTTCACTTTCAGAGCTCTTGGCATAAACATGTTTAGATTGTTTGCTCTGTATACGTAAAGAATGGATTTGGTATCGTGAGGTGGCCAATAGTTATCGCAGCATACCTTCACCTTTTTAAGTTATTTTCTCGTGTTTTTATAAATCTTCCATGACTCATTACAAAGCGATACACGAGAAGGGATTCATTGCTTTAAAGCCGGTACGCTGGTGTTAGGGTCGAGGTAAAGTGTAAAGTATTCCAACGCTATTACATTTTCCACACACACAAATAGAGATTTCTGAATTTATCAGAACGACCAAATGATAACAAACATCTCGGCGCATGCTGATGACGCGCAGCGTAATTTGCACGCTGGGTATTGTAGTGACTGATTCAATACTGTTATTAAACCCTCCGTTTCTACATATTGTAGGATTTTTATCGTTTGTATGAGAATATATTCTGCTTCTATGAACAAATATCTCCATGTTACATACATTCAAAGCACGCAGCCGGTTGGGTGTTAATGCTCTTGTGTGTGTCCAGTGAAGTAGGAAACAAAACAGCACATGGCAAAAAGTATGCCATTCATAGGGCTCGTTGGTAAACATATATATATCAATCAACCAATAATCATTATTGCTTTGCCATGATCTCCATATTGACGTATCTGTAATATAATTCACGTCAGCCTCTATTATAACCTGTTATGGAATAAATAGTCTGTTTGTTCTGCGCATGCGCACCACTGCGAGGTTGGAGAGACAGACAGTGCGGCAGGAAAACCGCAACAACGCGCTCCGTGGTTGATTACAAACGGGACGTCAAAAAACACGGGCTATTCTCAGAGGAATGTGTAAACATGAACCGAAACGCGTCACTCGCGACTCATAGAGGACAATTGTGGAGTTTTTCTTCATTCGTTATCACTGTGGAAAAGGAGACGCTGAATTCCATCTGAATTCCAAGGGGAGCCTTGACATCTCTTCTGAACGGTTGCGCGGAGGAGATGACTGGAAAATACAAAGAGCAGCGAGTCAATGTGCCAACGTGGAGTCAGGGACAAATATCTATGTAGACAACTGCTGAAACATTTATTTTCCTCTGCTTATTTACATAGTTTAAAGAAACACACTGCATCTCAACAAGTCAATTATTCTGCATGAAATTCCATTAGCGGGGATGCCCTCGTTCTCTGTTGCCTAATAGGGAGCTTAAATCCAAGAAGTGAAAGATGGGTGAAGTTCAAGACATCAAGGATGTTAAAAAGATATTTATTGCTCCGGCAATAAAGTCTTTTGATCACTACGACTTCGCGAGAGCCAAGATTGGTTGCAGCCTAAAGTGGTTGGTGACCAAGGCGTATGGGACAGGTAGGGCTAATCATATCGTTCTCATATTATCACAGAGCCGAGGGATGCATCTGTATTTTTGTGCACGAGTCGCTTACTGAAACTTTGTGTTACAAATCAATCGAACATGCAATTCAAGTATTCACTGATACATATTTCCGGAAATATGTAATTCGTGGCAGGTCCATCGTCTACGATGTGGTGGCTACACCATAAACACGATTGGAGGGGAAATGGGTGGGGTGTGGGGTTACGTGTGGGGACTACGCTGCACGTCAGACCATCACAGGGTCATTCAATTAACTAATCGACCTTTTCGACAGCCACACTATACAGTAAATGGATAGGATAGGTCGAGACGCGATATCTAGAATCCAATGCATCTTATTCTGCTTGGTTTGAACAAGGAGCCTGAAAACAAAATATTTGATCTCTTCTTGCAAGCATTGTCTACATTCTAAATCAACCTGTACATTTGAAATCAACTCGTAGATTCCTAATCAATTAAAGTCCCAGGTTAAAGACCGCACTTCATTTCTTAATGTGAGAGGATTGATTGGCTTGTCGACTGTATTCTATTCCTAGTAGCATTACTCAGAGCAATTGATCATTAAGACCCTTCTCGTTGAGTCTCCATGCGGGTTTAAACACTCACCATCACATTCCAGTGAATATTAAAACTATAAAACGATACGTGTATGAACAAGGCAGACGGCCTCTGCATGAGGCAAACCAATGGTGTCTGTGCAGCCAGATGGTAGATTATCCCAGCCCTCCTCTCCGCTAAGTGGATGCGCCGAACACACACATATTTCCCGGGTGTATTCCCAACCAGGACCGACTAAAATGGGTTGAATCCAAAAATAGTTTCCCTTCAACAGATAACCAGGCTGGGAGGGTAGAGGAAGAAAAGACAAGGCCCAGATTGGGAATTGTGCAGTTTTTTTTTAATCAAGGCGCTTTAGTGAATTCTGATGCATGTAGGAGCATGTAGGTTGTAGTATGCATATTGCTCAAAGAGCAGGTAGGCTGCAGCCATTTGGGATCGAACACACAACACAGTATCTTGTGGTGACCGGAACAGTTCACTACCGGCTCCCTGTAGGAAGTTTAACAAGATGAAAACAACATTGTTTTTTGTTGAATGCAAGGTTCAAGATGCGCAAATATGAAAAGGTTGAATAACGATTGTTCTATATGGACAGAATACATTGCCTTTATGCTCTAAGGGCAAGTTACAATCCAGAACCTTCTAATGGTTTGCCCCTTATATGGTCTGCCACTAAAGCTAACTATATGTGGAGGAGGAAACCGACACATGGTTTGAAAGAACAGTAAAGGGTCAAACAACCGGGTCAAAACGTTGCAGCACCATTAAACATATTGGCGATACAGCAGTGTGCGGGCACCTCATTCTTTAAGTTGCAACCTTTAAACAAACCTTTAAACCAGAAACAAAGCAATCTAAATGGCATCATCGTCTTCTTTCGTGGCTAACTCTAATCATCCTAAGCTCCTACATCCTCGGGTCTAGCTCCAGCTACTGCCAAGGTTTAAAGTGGCGACATGTGATTAGTATATTGACAGCAACTGCCACTAACTCACCTGTCTTCATAAATCAGATCCTGGGAGCCCTACCTCCCCATGGCTCTGCCCACAGACAGCTCCCCCACCCACACCCACGCAGCCACCATCCACACCTTTATTAAACCCTGGGTGTGTGCGTGATGCCACATGCATTGAATCATTTTTGTTTGCACTATTAAAAGAGGCATGAAAGCTGCTGTGATGTGTCTAGTGATTAGCAGTGAGTGCTGCTTTTAAAATTGAAGATGCCAGACTAGGGGTTATGTAATGACATTGTGAAGTTAGAGTTGTTCACTATCTCTCTCGAATCAGAGAGTGTGTGTGTGTGTGTGTGTGTGTGTGTGTGTGTGTGTGTGTGTGTGTGTGTGTGTGTGTGTGTGTGTGTGTGTGTGTGTGTGTGTGTGTGTGTGTGTGTGAGGAGCGGGTTGGTAGGAGAGGTCTGGTATTCTAGTTGTTATCTTCAGCAAATCCATTGTTTATTGACATTAAACTGGCTTGTCCTGGAATAAAAACGTTCACACACACACACACAGACACACACACAAACACACACACACACACACACACACACAAACATGTACAAACACATAAAAAAGAGTTAGTGTGCGCCGCACATACATCATACATACACATAAACATAAGTGAGTGAATTCACACAAACATACGCACACACACACACACTCAACACACGCAGACGAACAAAGCAAGAGTTAGTGTACAACACACCTACCACACAGACATGCACACACTATTCTTTGATGAGGAGGCAGACCGAGAGAGGGATGTTCCCTGTGAGATGAATCGATCGGGACTCTCTTCTCCGCTGCAGTTACTATAGCAACCTCACAGCCTATCTACGGATCTCCCAGAGATTTTTTCTATGAACACGAATGAAAAATAGCACAGGGTAGACTTTCCTGGGGCACGAATTAGGAATCCATGCTTGGCCCAGAAAGGCTTAGCTAGAAAACATAGAAATTCAATTGTTGTTTTGTTCCTGACAATCGATAACTTTATTTATAGTGTGAATGCTCTCATATGTTATGATGTCAGAAATCCACCCCTTCATTTTTTTCTATTTGTTCCTCCCTTCTAGCAAAACACCTCATTTTTTTTCCAAAAATAACAGACTTCAAACACATATTGCTTTGGTTAATACTATTCTATGACATAGTTATGATATGATATGAATGATATTTTACAATGTGATTTTTTCATTTCACACGCACACAAACACACCACATACACACACACAGAGACACACGTAAACACACACACACACACAGACACAGACACAGAGTCAGAAAAAAAGAGGGATCTGAACTAAGGTATAGTTCCCCCTACCTCCACATGAAAGCGACAGTTTGATTGATCGGAGTCTTTCCTTTGATATACTCCAGCAGCATCCCGAGAGGAAAGCATGTTTTTCTCCAGGCCTTCTGGCAGAGGCCTTCCGCAGGGCAGAGAAGGTAGTGAGCACAGGGGGTATTGAGATGGTTGCTGCCTGCAGGATACTGACATTTCTTGCGTGTTTGGTGTTGGTGTTGGAGGTGGGGGTGCTGATGGCGGGGGTGATGGTAGTGGTATTGGTGGTGGTGGTGGGGGTGGGGGGGGGGGGGGGGGGGGGGGGGAATAAGGAATAAAACTGAACCCACTGCTGGATAACCCTGTAGCGTCTAACCGGAACACGCACTATTCTAGCCAAGTTAGGTAAGATAAACCAAACCATAAATCAAACCATGATGATGTCCATTATAGCATTGAGCAGTGGCTTTTATCCAAGTGTCTTACATCGTTTTTAGTTACATGCCATTAATGAGCAGGTAGGGGTTAGGGCGTCTTGCTAAAAGATGCCTAGAGGAAGACTGCAGACATGACCCATGAGTGGCTCGATGTGGGCCGAAATGATAAAAGATTCAGATCGTCAGCCACGGAAAAAGCACTTAGTGGGTTGTAGAACCAAGCCTTATGCCCAATCTGTGTGTGATGTCAACAGACGGCGTCCCAGCAGACCTGCGGGACCCCTTCTACACGGACCAGTACGACCAGGAGCACCTGAAGCCCCCCGTGGTCAGCCTCCTCCTGTCCGCCGACCTCTACCGGAGGGCCGGCAGCAACATCCTGAAGAGTGACCCGGCCGCCGGGCCTCTTCTGGGGCATGACGCCGTAATCCAGGCCCTGGCTCAGAGAGGCCTCTACGTCACCGACCAGGAGAGGCTCGTCACAGAGAGAGACCTTCATAGGAGACCTCTGCAAATGGTAAGGGCACTGGAGGGATACGGGGACATTTGAGAGGTTTAAGGAGAACATTTAGAGATTAATGCCGGTGTTTAAGGGCAATAGTAGGAGGTGCTTTTGTGATACATATCTGAAGACTTTTTTTGAAAACCAACGTTGGGTCCTTTTCTTTATGCAGCTTGAATGTTATTTTGTTAAGGGGTTCCTTCTCAAACAGAGAACCAGGATACGCTGAACTACCTGTAGGTGGAAAACACTTTCATTACAGCATTGCTGTAATGAAACAATTCATTTCTGGCCATGGGATTCTGTTCAACAACAAAACAATAAAAAGGAGGCAAATTTTCCGGAATTGCCTTCTCTCCGAGGAGCTTGAAGCACTTGGCAGTTTTTTATTGCCCTCGAAAATCCCATCCCATTTATTCAGAGACAAAAGATTTTGATGCAGGGGATTTAATTGTTTAGCTTTCTCTCTCTGTGTGGCTCTGTGGTGATAATTATTAGTTATTGTCTTTTGTTCTGCTTAATTTCGCTGTTGGACATCTTTCTGTTGTGCGGATGTGCTGTCTGCCGAATAACGATAAGTTATGGTTTAGTCGAATACGCTATTAACTGAAATACTGCTGATACTAGTGTTAGTTTGTATCGTGTGTGTGTACATTAATCCTGGTTAAGTATTCATGAAACTTCAGGTCATACTTTTTTCAATCTTCTTTTCTATTAAAAAAAACACAACCATGCCGGTCTTCCTATGTCGGAAAACCAGTAGTCCCAATAAAACCACGAGTGGTTATTTACAGAAATGGCGGAATAGTGCAACTTCAGCCAATCACCGACGCAGCCGCCCACTACCCTAGTCTTCTAATCAGTCCCAGCAGAGCAGTCCAACCTCACAGGTGCATTGAGCACATCCTCCATGAAGGCTTTTGCTGATTGGCTGCTGCTAAACCCTCTGGTTGTTAGAATTCCAAACCGTTCCTCTCCTTCCACACCTTCCACCTTATATCCAGTGCTTTGCAGCTTATCTGCATTGCCATGTGTGAAGGAGAGTCGCGGCAGCAGGTGGCCTATCAAATGACACTCCGAGAGCATCGTTATTTAGTACTTCTTCTAGTCTCAAGGGCTCTTTTTTTGAATGACTCGAGTTGATTGCCGTCGACACACAATCAGCAGTCCCTGTGTACACACGCCTGCAGCACACATGGGGAGCTGCACTGTGGTTCATCGCTTGTGTGCGCAAATAATTCTAAATAGTGTAGTAATTTAGAATTTTGTGTTGTGCTACACTTCTTGTCGATCTGTCAACAAATGGTAAAGCTAATGATTGTGTGCTTTTATAAGTAATACATTGAGGCCTGTTTCAGAAAGAAAATGAAGATGTAGTGTTTACAGCCTGCTTTAATGTTAGCAAACATCTCACTGTAGATTAGCTAGGTGTGAAATATAAGTAAACCAATAAAGGCCATAAGAGGGCACCATGTCGTTTGGCTGCAACCTCACAATAGGAAGCATCTTCAGCCCAGCTCCTACCAATCACAGGCTGGGATGAAGTCATGTGATCCAGTACACATGCTGATCACCTCTAGCACGCGCCAAAGTCAACCCAATCCCTTGTTGGCATTCAGCACAGCACGCTGTGTGTGTGTGTGTGTGTGTCTGGGTGTGTGTGTGGGTGTGTGTGTGTGTGTGTGTGTGTCTGTGTGTGTCTGTGTGTGGCTTAAGCAACAGATGTTCATGAATGCAATCATTAGGGGTCCTACGAAATCCGTAGCAACCCTATTGTATTCTAATCTTTTCCCGATATGCTCAAAAGTTGTATAAATTGTCAGGCTTGCAGAACTCGTAAAATACAAGCCTATACATAGAAACATCCCATTTTGACATTGTTTTTTGCAGATACCTCTGGGTATCCCGGTTTGAAGAAATAATGCTCTATTCCCCATCATCTCAACCAGTCCCATCTGTCATCTCCATTCTCCTCTCCAACCTTCCACCGCTCTCTATCCATCGTCACTCCTCCTCCTCCCTGGTCTATATCTTCGTCCTATCATTCCCCACCTCAATGCCTCCTCCTCTCTGCTCCCTGCTCTCCATCTCTCTTCTCCTTGTCTCCACTGGGCGAAACAGAGGCTGCGCTCTGTTTTCCGCCCTATTTTGATTGGCTGTTTGGTGTCGTAATCACGGCGGAATCTATAAATGACTTGTGGTGTGAATTCACTTATTTTCTCTTCATTGTTCACTTTCAATGCAGTGCAATTAGAGGCTGCTTGTGGATGTTTTTATGTATTTGTAATGTATGTTTGAATATAAACATACCGGTACTGATTATTGTTTTTTGCACGCGTGATGATTACTCGTGGCAACCTAAACAAGATGGCTAATCAAACCATATTTATAGCTATTTTCTGTGGATACTAGAGTTGTCAGTGTATTATATGAAAAGGATTTTTCAAATTAGATTTTAGAACAGAATATAGAGTCTATATTGTATAAACCACTAGGGTTCCATCCCTATTATAGACCCTGGACTCTAGTGGCTTGTATTTGTTCGTATGTTATTAATTATGAAAGCCTAAAGCTCAGGCTGCCTGCTCAACAGATTGTTTAATCACATCATCTGTTTAGACATCTTAAAGCATCTTGGTATGGCTCTATCATTGAAAAGCAAAGTTTTGCAAAACCATATTCATCTCGTGTGTAAATGTATTCACTAGTTAGCCAATACATTGTGAGGTTGAGTTACAAAGATGGGTTGAAATCTTTGCTTGAAAGATGGAGCTGTGCCAAAGTGTGAATGAGCAACATAATAATTAGAACCAAGGTTACAAAACAAACCAATCATAATGAACAATCATTATCCGGAACCTATAAGAATCATAACATGTGCTTCTGTCAATAGCAGCTCCAGCTACACTACTAAATAATTAAACTTTAATCCCTTTCTAAAGCAGTGTTGGAAGGTCACGCAACGCTATTCACATGGAACACAAACTTTAAGGCCAACATGCCTAGTTGTTCTCTTCTTTACAAAATGTCTGGTGAAGTGGTTGTTGAAGAAGACATCATTGTCTGAACCAGATGCTCTCATGTTATAATATTTCCACTCTCTGATCCACTTTCATTTGAATGAGGCATTGCTTAAACCGATTATATATTTGTAGCACTATTTAATCAGTCCCTCTCAATTCATTCCAATACTGTTGCCAGTTGGCGATGAAGTGCTGTTGTTTTCTGTGGACGTCTGTTGGACGCAAGGACACGACTAAAACACCCTCCAAAGTTTGGAGGGCTTACATAAAAAGGTTATGACGATCAAGATGTGAGCATGTGATTGTTGGAGCAGAAGGAACAGGCTTTAGATGCTGATGGCAATCACTTGTCGGGGTTATGTTGTCACGCGAACAGCGATGCGTTACGTAAAAGACATTTCCATACCACAACACAATAATTCCCTCCGAAGAAAAACAAACATAATTTCTCTCTCTCTCTCTCTCTCTCTCTCTCTCTCTCTCTCTCTCTCTCTCTCTCTCTCTCTCTCTCTCTCTCTCTCTCTCTCTCTCTCTCTCTCTCTCTCTCTCCCTCCCCCTCCCTCTCACTCTTCTCCTCCTCTTCCTCCTCCTCATCCTTTCCTCTCTTGGCTCGTTGCTGAACATTTTTTGGATGCAGGCTTCAAATTGCAGCTGTCGCCCACACAAAGACACCCACACTCTCTCTCACACAATCAAACACACGCACGCACACATGCAAACACACAGACACACACACTCAAACTCACGATGAAAGGGAAGCAGAGAGAGAGATAGGGGGATTTTGGGGGTTCTGGGTGAGGTGGGTAGCATCATTGTTGGTGCTAAATTTAAGTTAGTTTGACGGAACCATGACATTAATACCGGTGTTCATACAGTGTATATAACCAGTATTGTGTTTATTTTTCTAGCGTTTATTTCTGCGTTGTTCGATATCGTATATTGAAGATTATCCCCAAAAACGATTTAATCATTGAAATGTTTACCATGAAACAGGAAGCGGTGTTCAGTTGTAGCATGGCCTCGTGTTCCTGAACCACCCTTCGTGTTGGACGTTCCCAGGAGACCATTTTGTAGCTGTGTCCTTGCTACGGTGGCCTTTTGCATAATAGATGATGGTCGTCTGGTCTGTGCGTTTATTGGAAAACCCAAAACACCAAGAAACCAACCGATTCAATCTTGATACAAGTTAGGTGTGTGTGTGTGTGTGTGTGTGTGTGTGTGTGTGTGTGTGTGTGTGTGTGTGTGTGTGTGTGTGTGTGTGTGTGTGTGTGTGTGTGTGTGTGTGTGTGTGTGTGTGTGCGTGTCCAAAGCCCTATTATGGCCAGCGGTTCAGACACGTTATTAAACTGGCTCAGCTCAATGGATTCCCTAATGGCCGTGCTTTGTGACGCGTGCCGAGGGTCGTTTAAATTCAACAGCACTTGACCATATTGGGTCATCATTGTTATTTACATTGTTATTAAGGTAGCCCACACGAGGACATTCTTCCCCTTTACCAGAAAAAAAGGACACGAAAAAATAACATCATATTGCATTGCTGGCACATATAATGATAGAAATCATAAACTGCATATCAGCGGAACCGGGGCTTTTACTGATGCATGCTGGGATACAGTATATGTGGTTGACACTGGTCAGTATGATATGATTCTTCAGCTGTTTGATGGCAGCCGTGTGTGTGTGTGCGTGTGTGTGCGTGTGTGTGTGTATGTGTGTGCGTCCCTCACTTGTGCCCACAAGCTCGGTTGACTGATGGGGGTCCTATAGATTCAAGTAGATATTCTGTTACCAGGCAACCGTAATACGCATACACATTCCAACTGACAGTGTGTGACGGTGAACAGTTGAACTGCCATTGGTGTCCAAACCATCTGCAACCCTTCGGTCATGTTAAGGGTTTAAAACCCAGCCCAGTGTCATCAACTACTCCCAACTACAAAAAATTAAGAAAAAAATGAATGAAAGGAGACAGCTGTTGCTCCACTGTGGTTTTCGCAGTGGTAAACGGGCCAAGTGGCCTCCATTTTTAACTGATTTGCCATTCAGCCGTGGTTCAGCAGGAACAGTACAAAACAGCCAATCCAAGAGCTTCCCACTGAGGAAGAGCCTGGTGGATAATTACATGCTGAGCAGCCGGTTCCTCTTAAACTCTTTCTGCTCCAGGTGCAACCTGGGTAAAGCTGTTATTGAAGCGATGAGAACATCTTTGGATTTGTATTAAGAAAAGACACGAAGTCTGCTTATATTTTCTCAAAGACATTTCAACGTATATTATTTGATAACTACATTACTTAATCAGTAATGCACTGATTAAACTTTCCGGTAATAGGACAGTTTACTATATGCTTAAAAGCATTGATTTTGGCTGGAGGTATTCGGTTTCCTGCCATGTCCCTTTTTCATTTGCTGAAAGGGAACAAACTGCTTCAAATTGGCAATATTGAATATTGACCAGCCACCCATTCCTCCCACCTCCAATGTGCTGGTTTAGAAACTGTGTAAAAGTTATTATTAGTTATAACACAAGTGTCATCTTATGAATGGCAAATGGAAGCCAAACACATTGAACATGTGATCAAAGCTATAATCTCATGACAAAGTCAGACATTGATGTAGAGATTCAAATCTTTGTTTTTGAGTGTATTGATCTTTATTGGTTTATTGTTTTTTCTGCCCAAGTCGAGGAAAGGTCAGGGGTCAGATGTCAGGGACCCGACCCCTAAGCATGCTGGGAGTCGGTGTCTTTTATATGGACACTTGTCATGGAGAGATGCTCGCTTTCATAGATGGAAGGGGCTCGCTGAGAGAGAGAGTGACTCTCTTACATCATAGAATATCAAATTATATAATATTATAAGCCCATCTCGTTCATTGCACTTACTCGTTCATTTAATAAAGGATCAAACATCAAACCAGTGAATTCTGGTTCGAAACACGTACTGAACTTCAAATATCATCATGCTCTCTCGCTTTGTTGAAGCAGAAAAGATGAATCAAGATCAAGACGATAGACGGGATTCTCCTGTTTTCCATCACATGAATCACTCTAGGCTGGTAAAGGGGGCGGAATCACACTGTACCGCTTATTTCATCGCCATTGTTCTTCAATGGCGATGAAATAAATGGCCTGTGCGAATAAGAGTAAAACTACGTTAGACTCTGAGTGGGGAGCAGTGTAGCTCATTAACAGACAACACCATGTTATTATTGTCAAGTAATACTAAGGCCATGTTAAATAATTCCACTTAATTGCAAAAAAAACAAAAAAACAATGTTAACCTTGATGCTGTGGTTGTAAATAATACAGTAATAGATACTATAGTAGTAATAACATATAGAGTAGTGAACAAGGTAGTGGTTGTGTGTCAGTTCCCCCTCATAGTGGGAGGAATTGATTCATACGAAGCACTGGCAGAAGGTTTGAAGGAGTGACGTGTGTGTGTGTGTGTGTGTGTGTGTGTGTGTGTGTGCCTACGTCGGTTGCACCCCGACGTTTTCCACCCGACCCCTGTAAAGCAGCCCTTGTGTTTCTATGGTAACGCACGAGCAGGCACTGGCAAGGCGCGTGAGCAAGTGGGAGTGCTATAGGAACATGCGTCACATGTACAGTGTATAAATGTGGGTATGTGTGTGTGTGTGTGTGTGTGTGTGTTTTGTATGTGTGCCAGCGGCAAGCTCTGATGCCAAGGGGGTTGAATTCATACAACCAACCACAGATCATATCTCGTCCCCTATGTCACTTGCACACACGCACATGCACACACACACACACACACACACACACACACACACACACACACACACATATACACAAACACACACACACATACACACACGCACACACACGCGCAAGCACAAACACACACACACACACACACACTCACACACGTACACACACACACACACACACACACACACACACACACACACACACACACACACACACACACACACAAAAACACACACACACCCAAACCCCCCCCCCCACACACACACACACACACACACACACACACACACACACACACACACACACACACACACACACACACACACACACACACACACACACACACAACCACAATATCCCGTACAGACAGTAAGGACCAGAGGGCATTCAGCAACCCGAAGCTTTGCTTGGTATTTGACCCTTAAGCCAACCATCAAAGGTGGTACAGGTTGTGATATGCCCTCCTCTCTCCCCTTCCCCCTCTTGGCTCCGCTCCAGCCCATGCGCCGTCCCTCTCTCTGCCCGTGGCCAGGCCCAGCCACCCCAGTCTGGATGGATGAGCAGGGGGTGAGGGAACGTGATGCTCACAACCTGCTGGGCTGGCGAGGGTCATTATGACTGACTCACTGATCGGCTCGCTCTGCCTCTCCTTCCGGATCTCACAGGGGAATTGAAGTGTGAATGGCAGAGGAGCGCTTTCTATTGTAACTCCATCAGTGAAGCAATAACTAAAGCACAAATTCAGTCCCTTCCCCTCTCTCTCTCTCTTTCCCTTTATCACTCTCTCTTTCTCTTTCTTTCCCTTTATCACTCTCTCTCTCTCTCTCTCTTTCCCTTTATCTCTCTCTCTCTCTCTCTCTCTCTCTCTCTCTCTCTCTCTCTCTCTCTCTCTCTCTCTCTCACTGCCTTTTTCTTTCTCCTTGCTCTTTCATTTAAGAAAAATACAAAAAAACATTAAAAAAACACACCATCTCTCTCGACCTCAAGAGTGATCTCCCTTTATGTACTGTGTACACAAAGAGCGAGTGAGATGTGTATAGATACATATATAGATACCTATACACATATTTTCTTTGTTGATACATATTACAGACATATATAGAGTAAGGATACATATACAGACTTTTTGTTCAACCTTTAACATTAAATCCATACACTTGAACTTCATATATAACAGAGCAGTGTTTTTACTGCATTGCTGATATTTTCATCGAAAAGATATTCACATTGTTTTTTTTTAAAGATTCAGAAATTATCATTGGTGCGCCTTCAATACAGAAAATGTGAAGTTTTCATGCTCATTAACAGTTACTGTAAATGTATTTGATGTAACAAAAGAGCAACCTATCTTCTACAACATTATTCATTCTTAAAACTAAGCTACATACATGAATTGAATGGTTCACCAGAGCAATGGCAAGTAGGTCAAGAACAGCTCCCCGCCGGAACCTCTACACGAATAATACCTGCGATGTATCCCTTTTACCACTGGGGTTGGGTTATGTTGCCCTCTGGGCACACAGCAGCGGGCAGTGCCTGTTCTGGCCCTTCTGTCTGGGGCCCGAGGGCAGAAGCCACTGGCCCTTCCCAGTAATTGCTGGGTTTGTGAGTTTAAAATATAGAGCTCGTAACTGCATTCCCATAACCATTGCCAGACCTGCCCGAGTGGGTGTTTCAAAATAGGCCATTGTGTGTGTGTGTGTGTGTGTGTGTGTGTGTGTGTGTGTGTGTGTGTGTGTGTGTGTGTGTGTGTGTGTGTGTGTGTGTGTGTGTGTGTGTGTGTGTGTGTGTGTGTGGTTATATCAAACGGTCAAAAAGAGGTCATTAAATTATAAAGGTTGTGACCTGTTAACCTTCATTCCCTCATAAGAAGATGGTACAAGGCACTTTGATTCAAAGAAGTACATTATATTACATATATCATATGATTATGTAAGCCGGCTTGGTAACAAAGCACAAATAAGTTTCAAAACGTCCTGTGTGCTACCCTACCTTACTCTAAAGGTTAACAATCTCCCCCTCAAATGCTATTAAAAGGTTCCCCATCAGGGACCTCTAAACGCTCTCTCTCATTCTCTCTCAGAGAGGCTGAGAGGAAGTGCTTTTCCATGTTTTCATCGGGGTGATGCAGCAGGTCAGCTGTCTCCAGTCCGGGATCTGTTAGACCTCTGGGGAGAGACCCACGCTCTGGTCCTGGCTCTGCAGGTCGGGCCGTACTGTGGGAACAGGCCATCCTATGAACACTATAACAGGCCCTACTGAATGTAGGAGACCTTTTATAGTTTTAGATTGTATGTCCGCCCGTTTCCCCCATGTCCGTCTAAAGATGACCGGCTGCAACACTTATGTTGTAATTTTTGAGCATTCTCTGTTCAAATAATTTAATTCTTGAGATAAAGTTCTATCTTATCTCTCTCTCTTCTCTTCTCTCTCGTCCTCCCTCCCTCTTCCCCTATCCCTCGTGCTCTCTCTCTCTCTCTCTCTCTCTCTCTCTCTCTCTCTCTCTCTCTCTCTCTCTCTCTCTCTCTCTCTCTCTCTCTCTCTCTCTCTCTCTGTCTCTCTCTCTGTCTGTCTCTCTGTCTGCCTCCTCTATTACCATAATCTCCGGTCTTGTACTCAACACTCCAACCAGTGAAATCCCTCTCCCTTTCTCCTCTATCGCAGTCTCTGTTCAGATTAAAGGATATGCTGTACTGAATTCCTCCATCATCCCATATAATCCGCTCAATATCATATTCAGGTCCAATCTTTTAACATATTGTCAGTCTGGCACCCTGCGATAAGGCGGGTGAGACCGTACTCTGTGAGTCCTTAAGCCACGGGCGTCTCGTCGCTGTCTGGCCTTTCATACGGGGGTTTAACAGGCCCTCGGTGGGCCGTTGTTCTCCTCGTGTTCACCTCCCCGAGCGGAAGGGGCGCGGGTTGAGGTCCGCCGGGACAGCCATGGATCAGGGTAATGAAAACAACATATCGACCCCTTTCCTGTTTTCACCAGAGTAATCAATTTAGTGATGTATTAGCAGCACAATCAGCCAAGATGAGCCAGCGAAAGGGTGAGTGTGTGTGTTTGTGGGATTTTGTGTGTGTGTGTGGGGGGGGGGTACAGTGTATGTGGGATTGGATGTGTGTGTGTGTGTGTGTGTGTGTGTGTGTGTGTGTGTGTGTGTGTGTGTGTGTGTGTGTGTGTGTGTGTGTGTGTGCGTGTGTGTGTTTGTGTG
>NC_079423.1:15245277-15362777 GCF_026213295.1 Gadus chalcogrammus | reverse complement strand
TCAGTGCTCAGTTGACCCAACAGCAAACAAAACAGCTATTTTCTGCATCCGCTCTGACGTCGACGCGGTATGCTAACCGACCCTGTGTGCTACCGCAGACGCGCTACAGGAAGGACCAGAACCCCAGCCAGCAGAGGCCCTGGATCCCCCCGGTGGACAACCTGCTGAAGGACACCACGGACGGGTCTGCCCTGGCCGCCCTCCTGCACTTCTACTGCCCCGCCCTGCTGGGCCTGGAAGGTAGGCCTGGGATGACTGGGAGGGGGCGCTTTGACCTGGGGGAGGGGGCGCTTTGACCTGGGGGACGGGGCGCTTTGACCTGGGGGAGGGAGCTCTGACTGGGAGAGAGAGATCTGACTGGGAGAGGGGGTCTCTGACTGGGGAGGGAGGGCGTGAGGGCGGTATGGTCCTATATGTGCAACTGTTCGGCTTCATCCAACTGTGCGAGAGTACCATCTCGCAGTTGTTTACCACAGTGTGATTGGCTTATCAGATCGAAGACCCGTAATCTTGTCGAGTTGATGAGGGCTTTAAAGGCAAGACAAACCTCACACACACTCACACACACACACACACACACACACTCACACACAAAAACACGTTCAATCAACGCCTTGTGTTGAAACAATCCCACCATCCAAAGAACCAAGTCACCCAGGACTGATGCAACACATCAGGTGACATTCCCATTGAATGATGGGATTAACCCTTTTCACCTTTGCTCTGATTGGCCAAACTCAGCCCATCATTTAAATGATCAGTCGCCTACATTAACAGGTCGTAGCATAAAATGGCGCGGAGACCACCAGCTGCTGCTTGTATTGCACTCACTCACCGGTTCACGTGACCCCCGTACACGCCCTGATCGGCTCTGCCCCTGACGCCATGGACCCCTGCCCCCATCCAGATGTGAGCCTGAAGGAGAACATGACCCTGGCCGACAGCCTGTACAACCTGCAGCTCATCCGGGACTTCTGCCGCGACCACCTCGACGGCTGCTGCCACTTCACCCTCGAGGACATGCTGTACGCGTCCTCCACCATCAAGGTAAATGTTTGATGGGCTGGGGGGATCGAGCAGACTGGGAAGGGGGCGGCTGCCACCAGGGGACTGGCAGCATGGGGGGGACTTAGGAGGGTTTGGAAGGGAGGGCAGAGGCTGAGAGTCGCTGCCTTTAAATGGCTTGAAGAACATGAGGTGTTCATTGGATCTACATCTTTTTGGAGTTTTAGAATCGTTTTGATGTTTTAACTGAGTTGTTAAAAAGGGGGATAGAATTTGATAATTTATTGTTTTGTATTTATTTTAATCCAAGTCATATTCAACTGTGGGCTGTCAAATATGTTTTGTTATTAGAATTTTCGAATCAGTTTTTCAGTTTTTGACTGTTGCTAGTGAGTGAAGAACATTTGAAGTTGAATCGGTTGGTTGATTGGTTCATTTTAGTGTTAAAATGGAATGAGCCATGATTGAAGTGGGATAGAGGGCCCAGGAGAGGAGATCAGCCTGAATGGATGGAAAGAACTGATGGTTTGTGAAACACTGTAGCTGTGTGTGAGCCGTGCTGTGAGCGCTGAGTCATGTTGGAGCATACAGTTGGTGATGTAGACCTTCACAAGCTTGACCAATCACAGACGGGATCGTTCTGGGTCCTCCGTTGTCTCAATGTTGCTCTGTGTATTATATACTTATATACCTCGGCTCATATACTATTTTTCTTTCTTTCTTTCTTTCTTTCTTTCTTTCTTTCTTTCTTTCTTTCTTTCTTCTTTCTTCTCCATGTCTGTAAATCTCTATTTCCCATTGGCCAACATATCTTCTTCAACAAAGGACATTGCAAATGTATGCAATTTAGAGAGATCCACAGTGAAGATGTCCCATAGAAAGCCATTAAAACTCTGTGTATATTCTGTCCGCACAGCATTTAATGACTGCCGATTGGGTACAGGATAAAAAATTCAATCAGTACGATGTAATATGAGCAGAGTGAATCCCGAGCCAGAAACACAGAGCACTGCAACCGTAACCCAGATTCCAGGCAGAGGCGCAGAGAGAAACTATCTCTCTCTCTCTCTCTCTCTCTCTCTCTCTCTCTCTCTCTCTCTTTCTCTCTCTCTCTCTCTCTCTCTCTCTCTCTCTCTCTCTCTCTCTCTCTCTCTCTCTCTCTCTCTCTCTCTCTCTCTCTCTCTCTCTCTCTCTCTCTCTCTCTCCCCCTCCCTCCCTCCATCTCTGTCTGTCTACTGACCTCCCAGACAAACAGGCCGACCAATAGGCAAAACAGACAGGAAGTCAGGGCTGTGTGTGTTTACAATACGAATTACAATAAGGCAGGATAGAATATCTAACTGAATTGAAAAGGGTAAGAAAAATTAGTGAAGTGATTCAGAATCAATTCCATCAGATGATGGATGATATTCAGCAGATCAAATCAGTCATCGAATCAGTAGCTGTTTTAATGTCAACACTGTTGACTGTTAACACGTTAATGCGTGCGCCCACATACACACTTACACATAATACAAATGATTTAATGGCATCTTGAGTGTCGCTCCCAAGTGCCATCTCCCAAGACCCATCACATGTAGACCTTTGTGTCCGAAGCACATTGGAGAGCATATTAGCATCTTGTACCTCGTGCCCACGCACTCTTATGCTAACCCCTCCAGCCAAAGCCTCGCCTGCAGTAGCAATTGATTGCTAATGGGAAGCGAAAGCAGTAAATCACAACACAGCCATTTGCGTGCTCTACATTTAATTAAACAGCCGAGATCTTAATTAACATCTGTTGATCCAGCAGAAACCAGAGAGAGATACCTAGAGCTTACTAGCATCGGGGTGTCGCTGGTTTTTACTTATTCCTTAGCCAGAAGGATTTCAATGAGCCCGCTGTTGTTTTTCCGCGGAGGGCAATTAGCACTGTTTGTTTACGAGCTAGCTCCAGTGTGTTCGCTCAGCAAGGGGGCTTCTCAACCGCAGTCTGCTACGCATTAAACCAGTGCTGAACCGCTAGCTCTAAACACAATAGAACGTGATCAGAATGCACTGTGCGCGTGTCACGGTGATGTGGCGTTGATATGACGTCGATATGGCTGCTGTACTATTGATAAGATCTTGCTTTATTCTATCTCTGTGTTTTCCCTGTTACTTCATTGTACATTTACTTGAAGTCTTGTAGCTGATTCTTTTTCGTCGAAGTGACTTCAATTTGAGGCTGCGACCAATCAGAGCATATCGTGAAAAATTAGAGTGAATAAACGTAAAAGAAAACGACAACTGGAGCGAGTGCAGAGTAGCTGTATTACCTGGGTGTTTGTTAGCAATAGCATTGTTCACACAATCACATACGCTATAATTTCTTCATATGTGGCAGCCATGCTACAGTAATAAAGCCAGGGTCAGTACAGTGTGGTTAAATGGTTAATGGCTTCCCCTTTTAAGCCCTGTTTAACCTGCCAGTCCCATCGAGCGCCGTGATTGGTGGAGGTGATGTCTCACGGAGGGCTCCGGATCCTTCCATCAACCCGCTGGCCCGGGTGATTAATGACATCACAGGTCTTAAGCACGCGCGCGTACGCACTCACACGTGTGCGTGTGTGTGTGTGTGTGTGGGTGTGTGTGTGCCCATGTAGATATGTGGAGTGGAGGGGAGGGGGGGGGGGGTGGCTGTCTGAGTGGATTATACCACAGTCCACCCCACCCACCCTCTAGCTCCACCCCCCCCACCCTCTAGCTCCACCCCCCCCGCCCTCTAGCTCCACCCCCCCCACCCTCTAGCTCCACCCCCCGCCCTCCCAGCTTGTTAGAATTACCACCAATCCCCTCGCAGCGTTCGCCCTGAGAACGCCACAGTGTGACACTCCCCCGTCCTACAACCAGCTCGGACCACACCGCCGCAGACCTGGCAACCCGGGGGGCCGGCATGTGGGGCAACGCACCACCGCACGGGGGGCAAAGGGGTAGGTAGCGCGCGTGTGTGTGTGGGGTTGTGTGTGTGTCTGTGTGTGTGTGTGTGTGTGCGTGTGCGTGTGTGTGTGTGTGTGCGTGTGCGTGTGTGTGCGTGTGCGTGTGCGTGTGCGTGTGTGTGTGTGTGTGTGTGTCTTGTCAGACTAAGTTGGTCATCCTTTGCTAGGTTCCCTGACTGCTCTGACTGTGTGTTTCCGCTGCTGGGTGGGATGCTTCTGCAGGTGACTTTGTTCCGCTGCATGTACGTGCCTGTCTGCTGGTGTCTGTGTGTCGCTGAGGAGATGCAACCCATGCATGGTCAATTGTGGTCAGATGGGGGGGAGGAGGGGGGGGGGGGGGGGCTTTACTCATGCTCTTTTAAGCCATCTGGTCTGGCCACACTACAAGAGGGCTCTCTCTCTCTCTCTCTCTCTCTCTCTCTCTCGCTCTCTCTCTCTCTCTCTCTCTCTCTCTCTCTCTCTCTCTCTCTCTCTCTCTCTCTCTCTCTCTCTCTCTCTCTCTCTCTCTCTCTCTCTCTCTCTCTCTCTCTGTCTCTCTCTCACCCTTTCTCTCTTGCTACCTTTCTTTCTCCCTTTATTTATATATTTATTGCCATCACTCTTTCTTTCTTTCTTTCCACTAACACTCACTGAAACAATACATCTGAGAGCTTACCACTCATAGCAACCCCTCCAGTCATGTATCCCAGCGACTTGCTCTGTAGCATTAGTCTCAGCTCTATGAAAGCTCTATCCATTGATCCGATCTGAATTCCTCTTCACACTGAATCATTGTGGTGGACTGGGGAGTTCATGGTGAATCTGTGATTACATGCTTGCTATAACAGAGCGAGTGGTAATGAGTGATGGTGATTGAAGCTGAGGGGTCAATATGTGGTAATGTGTCTTAATGTGTCACTGTGAATCAAAGTCAGGTTTGCCTATGACACTTTAATCGTCATGGCTGCCGCGTGCCTCTTCCTCGTCCATGCTGGGACTGCCGTTGGGTCGGTGAATTGCAACGCTGCAATGTCTCTAACCTGCTTTTATAAATAAATAACCATATACCTCCTGTGTCGACAGTTAGGAAATACTGCAGCAGGGGCAGGGGGGGGGGGGGGGGGGGGGTGATGGGTTGTTAAGGCTCCGCATCCCTGGGGTAGTTGGGGTTTGGAGAGAGAGAGAGAGAGAGAGCAATTGCTAGGAAGGTAAATCATTGACATCATTTTTGTGATGAGCTAGAAGTCATATAAAGAGACATTCTTTGTCTGGACCCTAGACACATCTCTCAAGGTCACTCCTGGTGCATTACATTACACAGATGTGTGTGTGTGTGTGTGTGTGTGTGTGTGTGTGTGTGTGTGTGTGTGTGTGTGTGTGTGTGTGTGTGTGTGTGTGTGTGTGTGTGTGTGTGTGTGTGTGTGTGTGTCTTTACTGAGAGGGACAGAGAGCGAGAGAGAGAGAGTGGGATAGAGAGAAGAAGAGCGAGAGAGAGAGAGAGAGAGAGAGAGAGAGAGAGAGAGAGAGAGAGAGAGATGAGAGAGAGAGAGAGAGAGGGGAGAGGAGAGAGACAGAGACAGTGGAGAGGGGAGAGAGAGAGATCACAAGCTTTTGGTGAGTGTGCCAATACATCCATGGTGAGCAAGTAACAATAGAAAAAAAAAACATGCTGTGGATTTTTGGATTTGCTTTGTTCCAGTTGAGTGCATATTGAGAGCACATTTCCTCATTACGGTCTACTTAAAAAACGGGGTGACATAACATCATTTCACCAGAAATACAGAATGCTTTACTTTTACTTTTCTCTTTATTCAAAGAAGACCAATTTACATTTAAACGGCAAAACAACAAAATAATCAATCCAATTTGATTGAAAGGCTGACAAGGTGACAGTGAATAATGCCAGAGTCAATAGAGGATGGATTCCTGAAGGCGCTTTGACCTCCTGCTGTAGGTTGACCCCGTTACGGGGCGGGACTTGGATTGTCGCATTCCTCGCTTGATGAATCCAGGTCAGACAGACGGTAGGCAGGCTCTGGATGCATACTGTAGGTGTCTTCTCCATTTGGACGGCCCTTATTGCAAGCACAGGTCCATTATGGTACCAAGTACCAAGCACATCAGTGCAATAAGGATGGTACTCGTGGCTGTTTTAAAAGGACAGTAGATGTTTTCATGTCAGTAACACGGTGATGGGTGTCTTTTTCTGGACGTTTTTCAAAGGTGAGACGTTAGGTGAAGCAGTGAACCCTTGTGGCCGATCGGCGGAGCTGCAGCCTTTTGTTTTTGTATTTAGACAATGTAGCTCTGAACACCAGAGACGACGTGTCTTATTATGTTTTTCGTACAGATAATAGGTGTGTATTATTTCATTTTGTTTGTGTTGTTACTAATATAACTACATTTGTTCCTCCGCAATTTTGTTCCTCTCCCTAGAGCAACTACCTGGCTTTCATGGCAGAGTTGTTCACGTCGTTTGAAGTGGACAAGCCTTCTTTCGTCAAGCCAAGAATTCTGGACGGTGAAGGCACCGGTAATGAAATCATATTTCACATGAAAATGTTTCAAAGCTGTACAGAGTTCCCACGTTGTCCAGGCGTAAGGGACCCTATGTTGACCTATGACCTTTGTTTGACCCCAGTGACTCCATCCTCCTTACTGAAGAACATTCCAGCGGTCCCCATCTCCAAGGCAACCAAGAGAAGCTTCATGGACAGATCTCCAAGTCCTGAGAGACCAAGGTGTTTAATTTATTCCCCGTTACATCCTAGTGTAGGAAATGTGATGCCATGCTAAACGTTTGGACATTTTAGAAATAAACCCTACATTTTGAATTGGTTAAGTAATAAAAGAAATCGATTTATTTAGTGCGAGTGCGATGATGACATTTTTACCATTTGTTTCTGTCTCTCTTATCTTTAGCCTACCCCTCCGCCCACAACCTCGCAACACAGGTACTTCCCCGACCACTTCTTGTTAAAAGTCCAGGTTGCTATCTCAATATTATTTTGCATTATTTGTGCGTGCCCCTTTAACTGTTACTGTGCCATAACCCTGCTACATTATAGACTGCTCTGTTTTAATGCTTTTCAGGTGAAATCAGGAGGTCCACTTCCATGTCCTTCGTGGACGGCAACGTTGGAACCTGGCCTAAAGAGAAGAGGTAGGAGTTCCTTTCTTCTTTTAGTTTGTAACCTATGAAAATAAATGACTATAAATGTTAAGATAATCAAATCATTGCATCCATTCACATTTAAACAGACCATAGTTTTACAACACACACACTTTAACACTGAATTCAACACAGAACAAATCCTACCTTCTCCTTGTGGTGTTCCACAGGTCCGGGCCTTACGGAGTGTCCTTCGACATCCCCTTCGACAAAAGCGACCCGGCACCGGCCTCCGAGACACCCCCCCGCGGCATGGTGCGCTCGGCCAGCACCGACGACGGCGCGGGCTTCAAGGTCCACCACATGCCCCGCGGGATGAAGCGCAACCTGTCCTTCCAGCCCGTCCACGGCCAGAACCTGGGCATCGAGGAGGAGGAGGGCTGCCCGGAGAGCCTGGCCGCCCCGGAGGCTGAGGTCCGTCCCACCACGGGCCGGGCCTACCCCAACGGGCACGGCGACGCGGCCTCCCTCCCGTCCGGCGGTGGCCCTTCCATGGAGGACGCCCTGCGGATGATCAGCCCCAGCCGGCCCGCCACCGAGGGCACCAACAGCGGCTTCTTCCTGCACGGCCCCGCGGGCCTGGGGGCCCCGCTGGACCCCGTGTCCGAGTCGGACTTCAAGGGGCCCCCGAGCTCGTCGGACGACACGGAGATGGACACGGGCGTCCAGGTGCGCACGGAGGATGCGCTGGACGAGGACTCGTCGCTGAGGGACTGCTCGGTGAACCTGGAGCTGGAGCTGGACACGCCGAGCCCCAGCGGCAGCGCCGGCTACGGCCGCTCGCCGTCCGCCGCCGTGAGGATGACCAGCTTCGCCGAGCAGAAGCAGAAGAAGCTCCAGCCCTCGGCGCCCGACTCGGGGCGGGGCAGCAGCAGCTCGCTCAAGACCACGCCGGAGGGCTCGGAGCTGGGGCTGCCGCTGTCCGTCACCTGGGGCCCCAGCCCCAAGCACAGCCCCGTCCGCAAGCACAGCCCCCCCCCGCCCCCGGCCGCCAAGGCGCCGCCGGCGGTCCCGCTGCGGGTGGCGCCCGTGGACCCCGCCCAGGCCATGGCCACGGAGATGGTGGAGCTCCGCATGCGGCTGGAGGAGAAGCGGAAGGCCATCGAGGCGCAGAAGAAGAAGGTGGAGGCGGCGTTCACGCGGCACCGCCAGCGGACGGGCCGCTCGGCGTTCCTCGACGTGGTGAAGAGGCGGGGCGACGGCGCCGCCGAGGAGGGCGGGAAGGCGGAGGACGGGGGCAAGGCAGAGGGCCCGAGCCCCGCCCTCCGCGCGGGGGGGAGGAGCGTGGCGGACACGCCGGACGGCGCCGAGCAAGGCGGCAGGGAAGAGGGCGGCGGGCCGCTCGCGGGCCAGCCGACGGAGGTGGACCTGACGGAGTACACGCGCTCCATCGACAAGCTCAACCACTCGCTGGGCTTCCTGCAGACGGAGATGCAGCGGTTGGCCCAGCAGCAGGAGGTGATCATGGCCATGAGGGAGCAGAAGCACCAGCAAGCGTGGCTGATCCCCGCGCCGCACGCAAACCCCGCCGGGCAGAACCCCGGTCGGGTCGGCGGGGCTGGGACCAGATCCTCCGGACCCTCCTCTCCGGTCGACTCCCCCCGCGTCGCCCACCGATCCCCCACCAGCATCAGACGCAAATCGGCCTCTTTCCACTCCCGTACCCCCCGTACCCCCCGCCCCAGCGAGCTGAAGCTAGCCCCCTACAACCGGGTCCTCACCGCGCCCCAGTCCGTGGACAGCATCCCCCGGCTACGGAGGTTCTCTCCCTGCCAGCCCCTGGCCCACTCCTTTGTGTACATGGGGGAGAACCCAGCGAGGGCCAACCCGGAGACGGACCCTCAAGACGGGGACGGGAACGAGGAGGACCCCTTGCTCTCCCTGGAAAGCGAGGGGCCACACACCACCACCTCCTCCGCCAAAGTCGCCCGTAAACTCGGCAACGTCAAACAATGGGAGGTCTACGCGAACATGGAGGTCTCCGGGATGCCGGCATGGGACCAAGAGACGGACGCGGACCTGAAGCCCACGGTGGACACGTCCGTCTCCGAGGTCCTGTCCCATCCGGTGCTGGAGTCCTTCACGGTGACGCCCACGGAGAGCCCGCCCCAGCTCGGTCAGGCCAAGGGCAGCCTCGTGGAGGTGCCCCTGCTGACAGAGACAGAGACAGAGGCTCTGGAGGAGAGGGACGATGGCGGGGCCGGCCTGGACGACGACGATCAGACCGCGTGCCGGGGGTTCTTCTTCAAGGTATCGTTGTCGTGCCTCGGCCTGGTTTTGGGTTATTCTAATGAGCGTCTGCGCAGGCAGGTCACGGGGTCTGACGGATGGAGCCAGGGGGAGTCTTGCTGCTGGAGGCAAACAGAGATTGACGTGTTTGTTTGTCGCATATTTCAGTATCGTGAACGGAAGACATTATTCTTTGTCTGCACATTTCTGTTATCATTTGTTTTTACATGAAAGCCAAATCTATCTTTAACAGTCGTTCTTGGCATGCACATGCAAACACATGAACGTCATCCAAAAAAATAAGTATTCTGTGGAAGCGACTGCTGCTAAACGCTGCTGATATCTCCTCCTTAATGACTTGTATCTGAATCCACTTTGAGTCACTTTGGATAAAAGTAGCTGCCTAATGGCTAGATAGACTGCGCCTACAGCATCCTTTGTCTGATTTGCGGTGGCCATGTCTGTTTTCACAAGGTCTGTTCGGGAATGGGCCATCTAAGGACATTGTCATCAATCCATTTGTTTTGTAGGCTAGCTCTGATCTGGGTCAACAAAGTGGGGCTGCTGTGAATAATTCAGTCCCAGCTGTGGAGGAACGGATGAGGGACATGTTGACTTGGGAGTGCAAAGGGGGGATCACATGAAATCTTAATTGGCTAGAAAAGAGGGAAAAGGATTAAGTGCTAAAATTAGGCTGCTGCACCCCTTGATGTGAAAGATAGCTGTGGGTATTTTTGGTGGCAGATCAGAACGTTTCGTTGGGTTGGGGAAATGTCTCCCACGTTACTCCCCCTGTCGAAGCAGACATGGTACTAACGGAGTACACAGGTCATAGGGCTTATGTTACCAATGCACTACAGGCCACCTTGTGGTTGACCAAGTTCAGCAACAGAATTGCCTCTGAGATCTTTACTTATTTATTTAGTCCAGATGGGGCACCTCAGAAAATAAGAGCAAAGTGGGTCACCTAAGCCGGCCCACTGTGACTGGCCCTGGATTGTGTTCTCCTTAAGCTTTCGTTTAGGTTTCCAAATGGAACTGGGGGTGTAAAAATAGAGTGTAGAAGTGTATGTATGAATGGAAACCGCAAACAAGCTAATCCTTGTCTACAGAAACAAGACGTGACAGGAGGCAAGATTAAACAGATTTATAATATATAATCGCCTTTTCCTCCCTTTGGTGGAAGAGTTTAAGTTATTGCTTTTTATCACAATGTGCAGTGGTCTCAAGTATAAATGTATCCAGTAGCTAAGTTATAATGTTGGCAGCAACAATTTCAGCGCAGTATGCTGAATGTACATTTAGACGTCAACAATACGGGCACAGTTTCCACCAGAGACAGAGAAGAGGAAACCAAAATAAGCCCGGCTCCCTGGTGTGGGGAGCTGGCTGCAGGCGGGGCGGCGAGGTAGGCCATCGCCGAGGTAACCGAGTTTGTTTCCCGCTCCCAGGAGGAGAGCAAGGGTGAGGACAACATGGCCCAGAAGAGAGCGGCGCTGCTGGAGAAGAGGATGAGGAGGGAGAAGGAGAGCCAGATGAAGAAGGTGCAGCAGGAGGCGGATCTGGAGCAGAAGAAGGAGGAGGCTCGGTGGGTGAACAGCAAAGACTGAATAAAATCATCGCGCTTTTCACTGGTTTGGTTTCCTCCGGACTGAACGTGTGCATATAGAGACATTATAAATGATATAATGACGTTTAACTTTAATTACATAATTAAATTATAAAAGAGTACCGTTTATGTGGGAGTCTTTTGGTTGATCCTTTTGTTTACCTATCAATGCCAGGAAAAATAATTATATTTAATTGAATTAGCCATTTAATACAAGTGTTCTTCATGCATCTGATGGTACCGTCTTAACTAATTACTTATGCACTAACAGTATTGTACGACACTTTTGATTAAAGCAGCCACCAAATGGCATAATGTCCTGGTAAATAACCTCAAAAAAGACCAAAAATAAGCTAAAGTAAACAAGTAAGCTAAAGTAAACAAGTTCAAAGTGAAAGTGAAAGTGACCGAGGCTCCGCCCCCAGGCTGAAGGCGGAGGAGGAGCGGCTGCGGAAGGAGGAGGACAAGGCCCGCAAGGAGTTCATCAAGCAGGAGCACCTGAGGAGGAAGCAGCTCAAGCTCATGGAGGACATGGACCAGGTCATCAAGCCACGCCCCTCCAGCCTGGGCCGCCAGCGTCGCAGCCGGCCCAAGTCCATCCACCGAGAGAGCCACGACTCGCCCAGAACCCCCGTCAGGGCCGCAGGTAACCATGGAGACACTCCCCCCCCCCCCCCAGACCCCCTAACCCTCACTACCTGAGGGTCTGCCACAGTCCCACCTCTTCCCTCCAGGCTGGGCCTTCGGCTGTGCCAACATGAACACGGTGTTGCCATCTATCTACCCATCCGTTGGTTTTCACCGACGAGGGTTTGCTGAATGCTAACCTAATTTGTTTCCTTTGGAGGGTAAAAACTATTTATACTAATTATGTTGATCACACTGGCTTTGGCTTCTGCGAAAAACTCACTAATTTGTTTCTCATTCTGATGCCTCCTTAAAAGAGGATTTGGGGTGATGGTACCATCTTAACTAATTACATTTATATTATATTTATATTTATTTAACAGTGTGATATCGACTCAACGTGCAGACGTTGGAATTAAACATGTCAGAGCGCTGAAGAGCCATGCATCGTGTGTAAATGTATTCCAGTGTCTTCTGTTACATGGTTTTAGTTAATGTGCATGCATACACTGCATCCTAGTCTGCAAGTGTCTTCTCCTTCGCCCTGTCCGTGTACCATCGGCCCCATGTGTGTGTACTTCCACGGTCTTCCTGTCGCTGCAAAGCCCCTGCTGGGTCTCCAGAGGGACTCTGGCGTGTAACCGTGGTAACCGTTGTGTTGCCCCCCCCCCCCCCCCCCCCCCCCCCCCCCCCCCTCCCATCCCTCCATGACTCATTGTTCCACAATCCAGGTTCACGCCAACGTCTCTTTTCAGTGTCCAGTCTGTCCCTGGCGTCCCTCTCCCTGGGAGACGCAGACAGCAGCCAGCCGGACAAGAGAGGCCCCAGGTGAGAGACCGATTCTCTGACTGATTTGGTGGATTTGATTCATCGATTGTCTTCCGACCCCAACGTTGTTACTGGTATTTAGGAAGAAAGACGTACAAAAGTATGTTCTTTAGGGAATGGGAATTGTGTATGTTAGGTAAATTAAGATTAGACGATTGTATTTGTTCATTAGGATTATTACTATTATTGTCATCACAATTTAGAAGAGTATTTTTCTAACATTTTCTAATTCTATCAACTAAAACCAACATGGGGAACTTCCTTTAAGAGATATTTGGTTGACATGTGTGCAATAGTGAATTAGCTTGAACCTATTTAGGAGATCTTCACAGTCCTGTCTTCTAACCAATCCTCTTGACTCACCCTCTACGTCTCTCCCTGACACCCTTCTCTTCTGCTGTCAGAAGCGTTAGCTTAGCCTCTGGCAGCCTCTTGCACTTTCTGAGCTCTCCTAAGCGCCGGAGGAGAAGGTTAGTTTTACTGTCCCGGCGGTACAGACTCCTGCTGCCATCCACTCCCTGAAATCCCCTGTCTCCATTGGGGTTTCATACCCTTACACATCCCCAATGGCTAACATCTGAGCACCGGCACTTTGCTTTGGGGACCTTTTTTGGCTAGCTCACCATGCTAATACTAGCAACACTTTGGTTCACCGCGCCGTTTGGTGACCACCCTCCTCCTCACTAATACCCTCCTCTTCCTCTCATGGCTGCTCAGCACCCCCCCCCCCCCCCCACACACACACCCCCGATAGATGGACCACCTCCTTCTCTTCTGCTTACTTACTCCTGCCGTCTCACAAGCTTAACCGGCATATGCACTGCAAAACTATTAAACTTAAAAAGTTTAAATCATCTTAAAAAATCGTTCTCAATAATATTAATATTAATGGTATTAATATGTAATATTAACCCCAAAAAATAAGGATTTTAATAATCATTATCATGTAAAAAAAATAATTAACTGGATGATAAAGGTTGAAATTAGGATGAACTAGAATGTTCAATTAATTAGGTTTCAAAAGCATTTTATTGATTGATTTTAAGTGACTCATAATCACTTTTTCTTTATTAATTAATATTAAGATTTGTTTGTTTGTCTATTTATATAGTCAGTGATATATTTATAATGAATATGGAACTGAGGTGTACAGCCTTAGCCAACACAGAGCCACAAACACTATAGGTAGACTGACCCACAGATGTTCCTAATGCACCAGCCTGCTTCACATGACTGCCCACACTAACCTCAACGCTTAAGCCTCCTCATTCTGGATGACATTCCCTGGATGTCATCCATGCATCCCCTTGTCGCAAACCGTTACGGTCCCGATCACAAGGCTTAGCTAATGCTGCTAACTCCGCTAACTCGGCCAACTGCCAAACAAGCAAATTTTGCCAAAAGTAAAAGAAAAAAAAAGCTTTGGTAAAGAGAAAAAAAAAGAAGCTTTTTAAAAGATAATCCCACATTTCCAGTCTGGGATTAATAAAAGAGTTTACAATTCATTATGGTTTAAATACATACATGAAATTGGCAAAATGGACTACAGCCATGAATTATAAACTGGCATCGCTCGTAAGCGCTTAGCGTAAAAAAACGCGTAGCCATGGTGAAACGGTACCTAACTCTTCTTTGTGTGTGAATGTGTTTTCTATGTGTGTGTCCGTGTGTGTGTTGCCTATGTGTGTGTGTTTTAGGCCTGACTCGGCAGATGGCTTCCTCTCTCCGAGTCGATCGAACAGCAGGAACGGGGAGAAGGACTGGGAGAACGCCTCCACCACCTCCTCCGTCATCTCCTTCACTGAGTACACCGGTACGTTAGGCCCGCCCCTCTGTCAATCATTCTGCTTTGTACCTGATCCGTCTAGACTTTGGAAAAGGTCTGGAGGTATTGATGTGTGTTTGGGTCTTCTTGGTTTTCAAGTGAACATATTCATTGAAATGTACATACTTTAAATCGTTTTGCTCTTTTTATACTTAGAGTTGTATACTTATAGGGCTATGTTAATAATACTACATTGTCAGCGAGTTTCACAGAAACTAAATGACTCAAACCGCTGATGAAACAAATCATGCAAAAATATAAAACTGTATTGTCAACATATTGCCGGTGTGCGAGTCAGAAAAAAGAATTGTAGCCTTGCAATGAACCCAGAAATAGGATTTAAATTTGAAGTTTGTACTCAAAACACGCCGAGAGCGAGAGAGAGAGAGAGAGAGAGACAGAGAGTGAGACAGAGAGAGAGAGAGAGAGAGAGAGAGAGAGAGAGAGAGAGAGAGAGAGAGAGGGAGAGAGGGAGACAGAGAGTGAGACAGACTGTATATATATATATATGCACTAAAAACAGAGACTCCTTGTGTAGATATTTCTCACCATCTCTCCCACCAAACCGCCCACCATATCTAACAGTAGCAGGAATCTTTAAGCGGATCTCCATCAATTATTTAGCCGGGCATTCTGGGATTACCACGTCGTCCACGTTCCATCGCCATGGAAATACTAGAGCAGGTTGTCATGACAACCCTTCTTCCCCGTGACGTCACGCAGGGCCGAAGCTGTACAAGGAGCCCAGCTCCAAGTCCAACAAGCACATCATCCAGAACGCCCTGGCCCACTGCTGCCTGGCCGGCAAGGTCAACGAGGGCCAGAAGAACAAGATACTGGAGGTACACACATCCGGAAAACTGGGGGAGAATGTCATGTTTACTCATGGTTTTAATCATCAGGGTTTTGACTGGCTAAATGATGCCACTTTCACTGGGCAGTACACTGGGCTGTGCACTGGGCAGTATACTTTCACCGGGAAGTACAGGTGCTCATTCATGCCATCAATGGTAAAAAATAAATTTGAAATATATATGTATTTTGTACACAGGAGGTCAAGGTCCAGTTTCCATGATACCATAGTTCTTATCAAACATGTGCATATTAATGCATGACGACATTGAATACAAGGTCAAATGAAACATATTCTCATTGACTAATCATGTCCTATTAATCCTGTTTTATGATTTATAAACAACAATCCTCCCCAGCAAATGGAGAAGTGCGAGGCCAACAGCTTCCTGGTCCTGTTCCGGGACGCGGGCTGCCAGTTCCGCTCGCTCTACACCTACTGCCCCGAGACCGACGACATCACCAGGCTGACGGGCATCGGGCCCAAGAGCATCAACCGCAAGATGATCGAGGGGCTCTTCAAGTACAACTCGGACAAGAAGCAGTTCAGCCAGATCCCGGCCAAGACCATGTCCGCCAGCGTGGACGCCCTCACCATACACGGCCACCTCTGGCAGACCAAGAAACCCCCCACGCCCAAGAAAGTGGTACCTCCCGCTAAGTCCTAATGGACACTCTGAAGGACTGAGCTAAAGTGTGATACATCTGCGCTGGATCGAGACCCCCTGGAGGTATGCGGTGGGTAGGGGTACAGTGGTCGGTACTCGTGTTTGTAATGAGCCGTGATTCTGGGTGTTAAGGACTTTCAAATGGATTTCTACCCATGAAGAATTCAGCGACATCTGCTGATCTTTAATAATTAAAAGACAATGTTTTCATGTTGACATCTAATACTGGTGAACCTCCTCCAAATGACTGACCATAAAATAATAAATAACCGAAAAATGTAGAAGGATAAACAAGGCATTCAATGGCCATGGTTTATACGGTGGTTACATTTTTTGGAGAGGTGCATTATGGGTCGTTGGAGGTGCATTACGGTCCACGCAGGTGAGGTAGACTCACCGTGTTCCTCCAGGGATATTCCACACAGAGGTATAAATCAGCCTTGAAGCTAAACAACACAACCACGCCCTCCTCAGACAGAACCTGATCTTCGTTTCAATTTGCACTTCACTCTACATCTCCATGACGATTCCAACACCTGCAAAGGCCAGTTTGTTGAGCGGTATTATGTTTTGTGCTTTTGACTTTAATCATTCCTGTTACATTCCTTTCGTTTTGTTTTAGGTTTTTTTTTAAACAAAGTTCCAGAGTAGAAGGAACAGGACTCAGAATAACTGGAATGTATTATGGCACTATTTAAAAAAACGTCATGTAAATGTTGAGCACTAATATGTGTTTGTAGAAGTGGTTTGATTTGAGTCAATCGTTTTGACTGTGTAACTTGCCATTTTTAGGTTTTTGCTTATTCTTCCTCAGATGTGCCAAAAGTTAACAAACTTACAGCTAGAGACCGTTTGAATGATCAGCAGTTTCCTTTGATAATATAAAGCACTGAATGTTTTTTTTACATCCATGTACATACAACTTTTTGTTCATGTAAATCTGTTTATTTGTGGCCTCATTTTTTGTTTTAGTTTTTAAGGATTATGTCAGTGCAAAGAGTTGAACGTTATGAGACAAATGCCATACACTACCATACACAAGACGTTTTGTACATATGAAGAAAAAAAAAATCCCACTTTTATACGTGGGTAAAACACTTTCTATAGTTAAGGTACTTAAAACGACAAGGGCCAAAAAGATATGATAGCATACAGCTAGTAGTGTCAGCCACACAGTATGTGTGAGTGTCCTCAAATCAGAGCGGTTTAAGCTTTCTATAAACTCCTACTTAAGTCACTCGACAGACCGTGGTTTCTAATTTCAGAAAAACGTGGTTCTCGACCTGGCAAAGTAGAATGGGATTCATTTTAGAAAAAGAAAGACGTTTTTATAATGAATTTATTCATATTCCAATATTCCTCTGTCGTGTTTGTAATCTTGTTACATTAACTGACTTTTTTAAATATGGGCAAATAGTTAATATTTTACCGCCTCAACATACAGCTGCATGAATAAAAAAAGGGAACAAGCATTTGCATGTTTACCGTTACAAGGAATTCTGGGTAGTGATTTCTCAGGGGTTATGGGAGCTCCAATTTTAAGAGTTTTAAGCAGCTGATGATTTGCAGAGTTGTAAATCTCCTAAAACAGTTAGCGGTGATGCAAATTTCTTGTTTCAGATGCTATACCAACTGCACACCTTTTAGAAGGATTAGGGAATGTTTAAGATAACCTGCGTTCCTGTCCTGGCTTATTGGTGTCACCTACAGCATTCCTATTCAGTAAATCTGGAATTAAAATAACAACAGAAATTGAATCAGCTATTTGTATTCAATGCTGTAGTATTATTCATTACAGTATTAAGCAACAACAGTTTAAAAATGTAAAGCACTTTTAAAATGATGATTAATTCAACTTGAAAAGTCCCAATTCTCTAGATGCATTAATATGGGGTGCTTTACATTTTTCACAAGAAGCCATGGTATAAATTATTTGAATCACTTTAAGGATCATTGTAAAGATAATTTAAACTAGATCCTCTATTAACATATAAGGTTTCATGGTAGCTTCACGGAAACAAAAGCCACTGTTTACATATTGAAAGTATTTGGAAACTTTTAAGATATCTTGACCTATGTTTGTCTTTTTTAAATTATTCTATTTTATCTTGTCTTGTTTATCAAACATTCTCCTTAAAGCTTATTTTGTGGTGAATGTTCTATCGAAAAAATCCTACAATGGAGAATATTCAAAATTATAACCCAAACAAGGTTACACGATTACACGGACACGGTCCAATGTAACACAATTGGAAACTGACCCAAATAACACTAAATGATGATATGTAAAAAGTTTTAAAAAGTACATATTTTCTAATTGAATGAGCTTGATCAAATATTGAAGGGCCAAATAAGGCTCAGTATTCGATGCAGTTTGAGATTTTTTACTCTCTTTTATCTATATGACGCTCCTGACAAGAAAAAGGCTAAATCATTTAAGATTCAAGTTTCTATGTATGTCCTATTACTGCTTTTTCTTAATAAATCCATTACTGAGGGAATGTTCATTTTCAGAATGAAATTGCATTAAGAATGACTTTGTGGTGTTTTTCCGTAAGCATTTAGAATACACGTGTTCGTTGGATGCTGTAGGCCTATTTACTGCTGGAAAAATGGTTTGCTTTTGCTTTTCTCCTTTTCCATTAAACTAAGCATGACCTCAGTCACTATGCGTCTTGTTCTTGTGTCCCGCAGACCGAAAGAACTACAGCCAAGATTTATTTAACTGAACTACTTTTGAGTTCTGACTGTTTCTGGGTCAATCTCATGAATATTAATGCACCTGAATCGAAATAGTTGCGATGGGGACGGTCTACTAGGACTGTATTATTGAATCAATAATTGTACTACTGTGTTTGCGTGTGTGTGTGTGTGTGTGTGTGTGTGTGTGTGTGTGTGTGTGTGTGTGTGTGTGTGTGTGTGTGTGTGTGTGTGTGTGTGTGTGTGTGTGTGTGGGTGGGGGAACTGAAAAGAATCATGATGTTCTTTATCTCTATTAAAAGGACCTAAATTCTTGGAATTTGATCAAGTACCGACCTTAATAATGCTATGATGTTCGTTCTTCCCAGCAATGTAACTATGAGCCAACAAGTAGGATATTTCTTCATGCTACAACCACTTTGGGACATGCCCAACACCTCCCCCCAACTAAGGGACCCTTTTGATGAAATATGTGCTTAACATGATGAACAACAATAAATATGTTCAGTCCTTAAATCAGCTACAGCTTATTTAAGGAATGAAATATTTATTGTTGTTGTTAATCTCGTACAGCATTTCAGCAGCACAGCACGCCAGAAACCTCCAGCAGAAGCACCACTCAAAATTAAGTTAGTCTCCAGCGCACCTTGCCGCCATAGCGGTGAGTGTCGCGTCCGGCACCGCCACCAGTGTAAACGGGTGGTGTGCGGTGGTGTACGCTCTTAGCAACCGTGTGGCTTGTGTACAAGAAATGCGGTAGAACAGGGGGGTATGTTCTCGGACATCCGAGGCTTTGACTGCACACGCACATACGGTGTGAATTACCTACGAAGGAATTTATTCCCGAGCAAGAAATCCACAGACTGGCGGAAGCTGTAGATTCGTATGCATGCGCGCGTTATCGTTGAGGATTGACAGGTGAGTGAGTTTTAAATTGCGGGTGCTTCACGTTTGGGGTGGCGTGGTGGGCGGCTGTGGCCATGTCGTCGGCGTTTACCTGCTAATGCATCGGCCGGCATATCTGTACATTATTACTATCTGTGGGGCATCGATTACGAACAATTAAGGCATATTTTGCTGCAAGGCTCTGGTTGCAAGCTTCTAGCTGGTTGTCATGTTAGTGTTGTATCATGCCAGCGAGAATGCAACGAGTTGCGGACGCCCGCAAATGCACGCGTGTTGCAGATATCCCACCGTATGTCCAGGTAGGCTACCCCGGCCTACCTTTAAAAACGAGCTCAGTGTTTTCTAATGAAGTGAGGACGGACCATCTGGATGCATGGTGCTGCGATACACTAAAGCCCTTCACACTGACTAGACCTGCATGGAGAGACGTACGACCTAGACATCATAGATTCTTAAATGACATTGCGTTATAATGAGTTCAGATCAGTCTAAATGATTATATTTTAACAATTTCACAAGCCTAATTTCGGTGTCACAAAATGTACTGTCGTTTTACAACTTGTAAACAATTACAGCACACACACACACTAGACACACAGACAGAAAATGAACAAGTGCAGAATTCACTGATCCATAACCAATTATTTTTAGAGGGACAACAATTTACGATAACATCGTTACATTAATAGCAGTGATATCTGTGAATTCAAATCGGGACATTTGTAATGATTTATTAATCACACTCCCTCACTAGCTCACTCATACACACACACACCTTCAACCCTTTTAATCAATCACCTCTCTTCCTGTCACACCCTCCCCATAGCAAGTGACCGTGACCCCCCCCCCCCCCCCCCCCCAGCGATCCCGTAACCATGACAGCGGAGGAGACCATCAGCATCAAGGAGGCGGAGGTGGTGAAGCTGATGCTGGACTTCCTGAGCAGCAGGAAGCTGCACATTGGCATGCTGGCGCTCGAGAAGGAGAGTGGCGTTATCAACGGACTCTACTCCGACGACATGCTCTTCCTGAGGTCAGCGCGGGGTCGCTGGGCTGGTTGTTGTTGTTGTTGTTGTTGTTGTTGTTCAAACCCCCTCTCGACGGTCCTGCCTTCCCAATCTTCTTTAATTATTTTGTAACATTGTGGACTTTTGAACAGTTTGACCAGACCGATATCGTTATATAGTCTTTCCTTCCTTTTGAGATGCCTTCACCTTATATCTGATACGGTATCTCTGATACCTAAACAATACGTTTCCGTGTTTTTTCGAGCATCTTTTATTTGATAGCGTCCTGACCTTGCCCCACATAACCACTACTGTCTTAACAGTATATAAAACAACATTTTATAAACAACAGTATATAAAACGACTTGAACACTTGAAAGGCCTAATGACAATTGGCTGTTTTCACCAGACAACTCATTCTAGACGGCCAATGGGATGAGGTGATGCAGTTCATTCAACCGTTGGAAGGCATGGAGAAGTTTGACAAGAAAAGGTAACAAAGTGACCTCCCGTTTTGTAGTCTTAACAATATGAGAAGGCTATGTGGTTTTAGTTTTACTGTATATTGTTAACGTAACATTGCGTGTTGAGCAGATACATGTAAAAAACATGTACACCTCATGCCCCATAAATGATTCTCATGCATTTTCAACAGAATTAAGCAAAATCAATAGAAATGGAAGAATCCATATAAATTACCCTGGCTACAAGTATCTGTAAATGTGTATCTATGCGTTCTTCTTCCAGGTTTCGGTACATCATCCTGAAGCAGAAGTTCCTGGAGGCTCTGTGTGTGAACAACGCCATGTCAGCAGCGGAGGACCCTCACAACGTACTGCAACCCCCTGCAAGATTTACCCCAATACACGCTGTCCAAAGTCAGATCTGCCCGCGCGCGCACACACGCAGGCACACACGAATGCATGTTCACGCACGTCTGCAGGAAAAACACACACATTCATCCACATGCACATCCACACCCCATCATCCGAGTTCCTTCCAGGAACGATGATTACAGCAGCCTAGTGATTGGAAAAAGCCCATTGTCAGCACTCCACTCACAGCAGACTGGGCCGCTTAACAATTGTGCTGGCTAACAGCAACCGAGGCAGGGGCGCAGCGACAGCATCAAAGTGCCCTTGAGCAAGGCATGTTGCCCTTCGTGGCTCCAGGCGAGGTGGACACGCCCAACTGTGACGTCACATAGTTGCACATTTACACCCGGCGCTTGTATAATATGTCCCCTTTAAGCCAAACGTCTTCCTCCTATCCCCCCGCTCAGCTGGAGCTGAGCATGCAGCAGGCGGTGCGCTGCCTGCACTCCCTGGAGGACCACTGCCCCAGCCGGGAGGACTACAGCAAGCTGTGTCTGCTGCTCACGCTGCCGCGCCTCACCCACCACGCCGAGTTCAAGGACTGGAACGCCAGCACGGCGCGCGTCCACTGCTTCGAGGAGTGCTGCCCCATGGTGGCCGAGTTCATCCCCGCCGACCGCAAGCTGAGCGAGGCGGGCTTCCGGGCCAGCGGGAACCGCCTCTTCCAGCTGCTCATCAAGGGCATCCTGTACGAGTGCTGCGTGGAGTTCTGCCAGGTGAGGGCGCCGGAGAGCAAATCGCAAACGATTTGACTTTTGCGATTTAATAGTTAAATAAAGATGATTAAATATCAACTCGTTCATCAATTCATCTAAACACATTGGCCTGGCCTAAAGGATAGAGCAGTTTATATGTTGACTGCTTCCAATGTTGTGTTGGTCATACTATAAAATTATTTATTGCTTGTTTAGTGTATAATACAGAACATAAGGAACTTTAAAAAGAAAAATCGCATACTAAATCGCAATCGCAATATCGGTCGAAATAACCGCGATTCGATTATTTCCCCAAATCGTTCAGCCTTGATGGTGTGTGTGAAGTTCATTCATTCACTGGTTCGATGACTCACTTTTTTGTCGTTCGTCATGCGTCATGTGAGCTCGCTTGCTCTACTGCTTGAATTATTCATTTAATTTTGTTTAGTAACATATTGTGGTGTGGGAACTTTGGTGGGACTTCCAGCTCATCTAAAAGCATTTAAAATCAAATTAAGAGCTGCTTCCTTAATTGAGGAAGTGTTAAATGTGCTCCAGTGCTCATCATTGTGATCAGTATTAAACAGACACAGAGTCATTTCAGTATTATAAACAAGCTCAACATGCACAAAGAGCACTTACACTCCATAGTTAAATTGTAAATGTAGTGCATTTATATAGCGCTCTTTTGTAACCAGTGGCCGCTCAAAGCGCTCACCATTCATGCACTCATTCACACACCGACGGCGGCGTCAGCCACGCAGGGCGACAGCCAGCTCGTCGGGAGCAGTCAGGGTGAGGGGGCCACTCTTCAGCCGCTGACCGCCCTCCTCCTCCCCCCCCCCCCCCCCCCCCGACAGAGCAAGGCGACGGGCGAGGAGATCTCGGAGGGCGAGGTGCTCCTGGGCGTGGACGTGCTGTGCGGCAACGGCTGTGACGAGCTGGACCTGTCGCTGCTCTCCTGGCTGCAGAACCTCCCGCCGGGCGCCTTCGCCCGCGCCTTCCAGCAGAAGACGCTGAACATCGCCGTGGAGCGGCTGGCCAAGCCGCGGCGGGCGGGGCACGCCGACCTGCTGGCGCCGCTCCTCCAGCGGCTCTCGCCCTGGGGCCCCGCCTCCCCGCCCAGCCTGCACCCCGGCCGGCCGCGGCCGCAGTCGGCCGACGGCTACATGTCGCGCTCGCTGAACCCGGCGCTCGACGGGCTGAGCCACGGGCTGGCGGCCGTGCAGGGGGGAGGGGGGCGCAGGAGGAGGGGGGGGGGGGGAGGCGGCCCGGGGGGAGGGGGCGGGGCCGAGGAGGAGGAGATGAGCCGCAGCATGGTGGAGAGGCACGTGCACCAGCTGGACGACTCGCCCGAGAGGTGAGGCCGCGAGTGGTGCTGAGTCTGACCGCTGTCGCCTAGCAACAGGGGGTGAGGGGTGGGGGGGAGGTGTATCGGCTGGGGTAGGGTTCCCCGACCTTGGGGGTCATCTGGAGTGCATGTTTGAACGGCGATTTAACCCCTACTACTTGACTGGTTACAATAATTGTATTATATTATTTTAATTACTAGTTAGGTTTGATCTCCAATTTACCAGCCGGCATCCTGGAGCAAAAAAACAAACGGCTCCCTGCTCCTTAATGACGTGGAGCAGTATGATCTGTATGTTTCTTTTGACTAAAGCCTCCCTCACATTCCTTCATAGTATTATAGTAGATGGAAAAAAACAGGATGCTACTATACCCTGTCCTCTGATCATGTTGCTCTTTAGCTCTATGGCTCCACCTATTGGACAATTACTGAATTACTAACTTTGGTTATTGTGCATTTTATCTATAGTCAAACTAGATCACGGTAACAATGCCGCTTTGACTATGAACTTGGCCCTTTCAACACTTAAAGTTGAGTTAAAGACTTTCCCCAGTTGAGATGCAGATGGGTTGAATGTATTCCGTTCTACATTTTCCTTCAGGAGGCACCCACAGGGCCTAGAGGGTTCAAACCCTGTGCGCAGCCCTCAAGCCCCTGCGAAAGACAGTGGGACACCCTGTAGCGTCGAGAGGGAAGAGGTAATAAGAAAGAAACAAAAATAAATTGTGTGTGTGTGTCAATGCATGGGAGTGTGTATACCGGTATGTTTGTGCACATGCATGCATGGGAGTGTGTATATGTTTATGCACATGAATGCGTGTGTGTGGGGTGGAGGGACTGTGTGTGTGTGTGTGCGCGCGCACATGCATGTGTGTGTGCTTGTGCTAACCTGTGTGTGTGTGTGTTCCCCCAGCGCGGCGAGTGTGCGGACCTCGCCCAGGAGGAGTACAACAGGCAGCGTCTGCGCGTGCAGCAGCACCTGGAGCAGAAGCAGCAGCAGAAGCAGCTGTACCAGCAGATGCTGCTGGAGGGCGGGGTCAAGCCCCACGAGACCCCCCCGGGGGACCAGGCCAACCTCACCGAGACCTTCCTGAGCAGGTAGGATACCCCTCCGTCCAGCAGGTCGACACCTTCCTCCCACAGGTAGACCCCCAGAATCCTTCCTATGGTAGTTTCTTCCTCCAATAGATAGAACTCTAGACACCTCCTCCAACAGGTAAACACCTCTGGACCCCAGGAAGAATAGTCTCCACTATGGTGTGTAGACTAATGGGGATCTTTAATAAACTAAACTAAACCTCCTCCAATAGGTAGACCCCCAGACCCCTCCCTTCCACAGGTAGACATCGAAGCCCTATTTACAGATGCAATTTATCCCAGAAATGTCCCTATATAATGAAAGTCCTTCAATGAAATTACACATGTACTATAAAAATAAAGGGAGAAAAAGGAATAACAATTAGGAATAACAAAAGACCATCAGTAAGGTCAGACATTTCAGATATGAATCCGACATTAAAATATAAATCGATTAGAATAAAAAAGAGAAGTATAAATCGATTAGAAACTACTGTATGTGTGAAAGAGGCTCTAGACACTTTCCTCGCCTCCTAGACTCCCTCATGTGCAGCCTAGCCCCTCCCCAGTAAAGGTTTTGAGCCAGAGCGTCCTGCCGTCCCTCCCCAGGTCCATCCAGAAGCTGGAGGAGATGAACGCGGTCATCGACCCCGCCGGTGACGAGGCCGGTGTCGGGCGCCTGACCCCCGCCCACTGGAACGGGGGAGCGGACCACCCGGAGGCGGGGGGCCCCAGCCAGGAGAGGCCCGCCAGCAGCTCGCCCCTGAGCACCAGCTCTCACGGGGGGAGGCCCTCCTTTGTCGAGTCGCCCATCCTCGAAGCGTAAGAGTCTGTCAGGGACGTTTGGTTGATTGATTGATTGATTTTTATTTGACCATTTTGATGTAAAATATGAACAGCACTCTGGGGCTTACATTAAAATACATTAACAGTCAGGGATGACACAATAAAGCCAAAATAAACAAATAAAGGATTATTTACATTGTTGTCCCGGTTTTGGTGTTCTTCCTTTGACAGATTATAATGTATGAATAATAAGGACCCCTATGTATATTTGGTTATAGAGTTGATAGACGTTGCCCCTGTGTTTTCTATTTTAGTATTTTTTTAAATGAGTGATCTTGTTATCTCTAAATTTCTGACTGAATTTAAAAGTAATTCTGTATCTGTCTTGTTTGTGTTGTTGTGAACCATCAGTGCAGAGAGGACAAAGTCCACCTCTTCGGCCGCTCAGGAGGATTCAGTCACGCGAAACGCATCACAAGAAGTGAGGTCATTTTATATTTGTTATTAATAGATACTGTAGCTATCTATAGACTGAAATCTTCATGGGAAATGGTATTTGGAGATAAACCCTTTCACATGCCATGTGGGGTTTGAGAAAATTGATTTCTTTATGATTCATTTGAGGTGTGTGTGTGTGTGTGTGTGTGTGTGTGTGTGTGTGTGTGTGTGTGTGTGTGTGTGTGTGTGTGTGTGTGTGTGTGTGTGTGTGTGTGTGTGTGTGTGTGTGTGTGTGTGTGTGTGTGTGTGTGTGACTATCCAACAGTGGACTTCGGCGTCGTAACACCTTCACCAACAGGGGACCTCCGAGCCAAGAGGGGACATTTTTCAGGTCCCCTTTTGGTCATGCCTTAAATCAACCTAAAAACATGCCTAAAATATTTTGACGCATTTTCACTTTTTTTTTCCAAGAGGGGACCTGAAAGTGTGTGAGTGTTTAGTCCATACTCTATAGCGCCTCTGCTGGCCAGAGCTTGATTTTCAACGACCAATCCACACACGTCGCTTCAAACACTCCTCTATTGTGTGAACGACCTGCAGTCGTTCACACGTCTGTCAGAGTGTAGAGGGCTGTTAAACAGACTACTTAGTAAAGTCTCTTGAAACATGCAAACAAAAAAGGCTCAGCTTTAAAAGTTCCACACTTTTTTTGTATGTAGTGACAGGGGTCCACTAATAATAATAATAATACATTTAATTTGGATGACACTGTTGGCTATTACAAAATTACACAAGTCCCTTCTTAGATAGCATGGAGCGACATTCACACTCCTTTTATGAAAAGAGGTAATAACTATATATACTGTAAGGGAAAGATAGTAATCTCAACTAATGTAATAATAATTTGTCAAACTTGATTCGTTAGTGTGTTTTTAGGAATAGAATTGTCTAACAAAAAACCTATCTATTCATTTGTATCAATAAAAATGATAAACAAATACAATAGAAGGGTCTAGACCTTTGAAATTGTTCGATCCCCAGCTCAACATGTACTAGTTGAGCTGAGTCCAAAGACACCAAGCATGACCCTCTAGCAAATGGTAACATGTATTTTACATGGTACACCTATGGTCTAGGACATGATCTCGGTGTAGCAAGAGGGCGAGCTTGATCTCATTGGACTCAGCTTAACGTGTAGATGCTAAATAACATGTAATTTGTCAGAAATCTCCATCGGGAAGCAAATCTATAGCTGGTCATTATTGATAAAGGCCTCCAAAATCGACAGCTAATTACTACCCCGAAACATATTCAAATATGATCATGTGTGGCACTGTTGCAATCGCCTCAAAACGTAGATGTCAAAGCACACCTTGTTTGCCCCGTTACGCCACCGGGAAGATATTTTCATACTTCTAATGGATTGATTCATATTTTAAGGTTCTCGGAGTGAGACTTTAAGCAGCTGCAGCAGAAGTGTTGAGACGAAAGATGATATCAAGACATTTATAGAATATTCCCATTTTGATTCTTCGCACGACCTGCAGGTTGGAGAGACTGAAATAACCCCCAAAATTAGTAATAATGTAAAAGCAGCCAAGTCCCAGAAATTGCTTGAACTATTTATTTCATTCCATTGTTTCGTTAATATGCATTATTGAAAAGTTTCAAGCATATGGATTTAATGCAATATCCACAAACAGTTCAAAATGGTACCATGATATGCGGTCACAGGTACATAGATATCACCTGACAAACATGTCACGGGTTGAAATCAAAGGCAGTACAAATAGATAAAAATGTAGCTGAAGTTTCAAATGTCTTGTTTATTGTATTAACCAGTTCATTTCTTTTGTGAAAGTCACCAAAAGTCCAAAAAAGTTAAACGCAAGGTCACAGGCTAACAGTGGAGCCGTGTTGGGAACCAGCAGCCAAGAGCTGCCATGGAAACTTTCTACCCATGTTAAATAGATTTAGTTGGCAGTTCCTTTTCTGCCCATTCTTTTTTAAACTTGTGGAAGCACTTTGCAGTACTGGGAGACACCATTTCTAACGGCAATGGAGCTAGATTCTAAAAATATCAAAAGATGCCCAAAACAAATACCTTTAACCCATAGTTGTTTTATCAAATTAAAAAATTTGAGTTTCATTGACCACAAATTGAGCAGAAATATTTTGCATACAAATCTTTAAATAGTTTAACCACATTAAGAAAAATACATTCGTTAATTTTTTTTATTAGTGAAGCCACAAGTTTTGCACATTATCCAAACAGAATACCTGAAATGTTGATCTTTTCAGCCCTTTCGGGTTAAAACAAGAGAAAAGGACAACCTAACAAAAGTTTGGGTTAGGTGACCTATAGTTCAAAGATGTCCCTGGTCAGGTAGACTAAATAAAAGTGTATTCCCAATTGCTCCAGGACATTCGTGTAATTTACTTGTGAGCTCTCCCTCAAGCCTAGAGAGACATCAGTGTTGAACCACCAACTGAAAGGGGGTATTTGCCATTAGTATGAGTGACAACATTTCATGGCTATTAATTTAGTTCATTATATTTAGCCGATTTGAATAGACTTTTCTAGCAGGTGAGGCTGTCAAAGAACTAAATATGGAGCAACTACAAAAAGTAAATTTGCAGCATGACCAAATTATACAAAAAGTATAGGAACTGTTCTAGCAGATATGTTTTAGAAGTCTCTTTTGATAGGCAGGGAATAATTGTCTTTGTCACCCTGTAGTCATGCCATCAAATCTGTTGGGCAAAGTACCGCTACTGATTAATCCAGTAGACTCACCGGTCAAGTCACCCTAGTAAGAAAATGGAAGAAACCCAGTTAGTCCTGTTAATTATTCTGTTGTTACAAATGAAGACTAATACTTTCCACATATTGCGATCCAAGTTACTGGCTGCAGTCTTGGATTTTATAGTTCTATATGAATAGATTCAATTTACTAAACTATTAATCATGCTTCAGAAGAATTAACCTTTCTTGGATGGCAGATCTACCACAAGCCTCCATTGCCACAACCTCCAGATGGCTTACGACCTACGGCAACTCCTCGACTACTGCAAGCCAACAAATTGGCTCTTGCACACCAGACACGCTTTTGCTTTATTTTAGGTTTTCAAGCATCTTAAAATACCCAAATCATCGCTCCAATACACAAGTCAGCTAATGGCCTACAAGGAAATGCTGAAGCTAGTGTTAGTGATGGCGATAGAAATGGACAAGCTTGCGTGTACAAATATGCAACTAGAATTGCAAGGTTCACAGCCCAGTTGCATAAGTGGTCGCAACCGTTGGATTGTAAGCAAGGGTAAAAAAAAAAAAAAAAAAAAACTTCCCACAAACTAGTCAACCTGTTCAATTGAAAGCCTGTACAAAACGACCCTGTAATAGTCAAATGCAGCTTTACAGCGGATGAATTAAGCCAAATTGCATAAACATCCAATGGTAAACAGTATACAAATGCAATCAAGGTTGCACTCACACTAGGCCATCTGGCCGTGGCCGTCGCAACTGTGGCCTGGCCACGGTAGGCTCTTGTACATACGCCATCACGTCGCTAGCATCCAAACAATTCTACCAAACCTTAACCAACTAGTGAAAAATGGAACAAAACTGTAGCACACACCCAGTGACTAATCACCTTGTCCAGGGGTGTTCCAACGTGGTTTACCAGGCCTTGTGGACTTAAAGTAAGCCACACATTTGACAGACAGCACCGAATGACGTTAAACTAAGCTAATCTACAGGTTACCAGTGCTAGTGCAATTACATGAGCATTTTGCACAATATTTGTACTCCAATGCTACGTAAAGCAGGCTTCTTCAGAAACCCGTAGCCTGCTACATTGAAGGGCAACTAATAAATCCTGACCAAGACCGAAAGATGGCTCTGGAAGCCACTACGGCCCACGCAGCAGATTACTGCGTGGACTGTGGTGGCTTCCAAATCAACCCTTCGGTGGACCATTCATACACATGTATTGCGAGGATCTTTTGAAGACACTGGAGTCCCATGGCACTAGATTTGAAGACTAAGTTGGTATGGGGGGGCCCAAAGGGGGCCCCCCCATAGATCTTGTCAGTCATCTAACACCTGTTAAGAAAAACACACACACATCACAAGATACAAATCAGCAAAGCTAGGTTAACAAACAGCGGTGACATGCATGTCAAGGTGCAAAGAGCAGGGATACTGATGGCTTGTGTCTGAGGAGACAGCCCAAAAACGTCAACATTTAATAAAGGAAAATAACTTTTACTCACTGCGGTGGTCTGTTTCGAAGTGCCATGTTGGTAGCAATATTTGTCTGGGCTGTTCAGTCAAATGCCCACAAAAACAAACACGCAACAACGCATACTTTCAGTTTGTATAAAGTGACAATAGTGATCTGCAATCTAGATCGAAAACTTTCAACCCTCACTAAACTCAACCTCGATTGACACAGGCCGATGCGAAAAGTAAACCAAACTCATTGTGTTCACCATTAATAAAGTGGTGCGTGACAGGTGATCTCAATTAAGAGCTAATCAGAAAGAACACACTGATCGGCCATGAGTGAGACTATCAAAACGAGGCACAACACAACACTAGGCAATATATATAATTATGCAATATATATATAAAAAAAACGAAACTCTGTATTGCAGATAGTTTACTCTGTATGTTTTTGTATTTTTTAAATGACCAGAAATAGAGGTCCACACTTGGTCGATGAAAACCGATCCCCTGTTGGTGGTGTGTGTGTGTGTGTGTGTGTGTGTGTGTGTGTGTGTGTGTGTGTGTGTGTGTGTGTGTGTGTGTGTGTGTGTGTGTGTGTGTGTGTGTGTGTGTGTGTGTGTGTGTGTGTGTGTGTGTGTGTGTGTGTGTGTGTGTGTGTGTGTGTGTGTGTGTGTGTGTGTGTGCGAACTCCACCTGAAGTGTTTGTGGCGATTCTCAGGCCAAACTATCAATCAGCAGTTCACTTGCCCTCCTATTCATTCACATCAATGCTGATTGGCCTGTATTTCTCCGTGTCCGCCCAGCCACCGGGGGGGCCCAGGGCCAAGCCGCAGTACGTGAAGGTGAACCAGCTGGAGGACACGCAGGCGGTGCGCGCCGTGGCCTTCCACCCCTCGGGGGCGCTCTACGCCGTCGGCTCCAACTCTAAAACACTGCGGGTGTGTGCCTACCCAGAATCCCTCACTGCAAGGTACGAGACGCACGTCATATCGGCCGTACGAATTCGAAATAGAAATTTATACATTTTATTGATCAGGGACAAATGAATTGTACATTGTTTCATATAAAATACAAAATAGATGACATGCGTACAGGTTTCTAGTCAAGAATTATTTGCAACCCCTGTCCATGGTATATCTATGTCTATCCCTGATTGAGCGCACACAATGGGGATTGAGTTTTATTGATCACCCTTCTCGATAGAAGTCTACACTACAAGCATACGTTAACTGTGTCTGTGTCTGTCTGTGCGCAGCGACCCGAGCCGGGCGATCAAGCAGCCCGTGGTTCGCTTCCGGAGGAACAAGCACCACAAGGGTTCCATCTACTGCGTGGCCTGGAGCCAGTGCGGCCAGCTGCTGGCCACCGGCTCCAACGACAAGTTTGTCAAAGTCCTGCCGTTCAACGCAGACACCTGCAACGCCACAGGTACAGCCACAGCCCTGTGTGTGTGTGTGTGTGTGTCTTCTTGGCTGTGGGACCCACTCGCTTTCCATAAAGGAAACTTCCATTCAATGCATCAGTTACAGTCTAAATAGGCCCCAGTATTTCCCTAGTTTCCCATTAAGGAAGCACCCATTACCAGTCGTGGATAGTGTGTAGGGGTCATTTCCCTGCCGGAAGGTTTAGGGTTCAATCCCCAATCTCTGCTGCGCTTTAAATCTTTGTGTGCCTGTTTTGTGTGTTGCGTATGATGTGTGTGTAAATGGTGAATGGACTGCATTTATGTAGTGCTTTTCTAACCGGTGGCCACCCAAAGCGCTTTACAACATTGCCCCACATTCACCCATTCACGCACACGTTCCCACACCGACGGCGGTGTCAGCCATGCAAGGCGACAGCCAGCTCGTCGGGAGCAGGAGGGGTGAGGGACACCCTGACACCCGGCTAGTAGGAGCTGGGCATCCAACTGGCAACCTTCCGGTTACCACCAGCCAACCTGCTCTACCTCCTGAGCAGTGTGTGTTGTGTGTCGTGTGTGTGTTGTCTATGATGTGTGTGTGTGTGTGTGTGTGTGTGTGTGTGTGTGTGTGTGATGCAGGGCCGGACCTGGAGTTCAGCATGCACGACGGGACCATCCGGGACCTGGCCTTCATGGAGGGCGGGGGCTCGCGCAGCGCGTCGCTGATCAGCGCCGGGGCGGGGGACTGCAACATCTACATCACGGACTGTCAGAGAGGCCAGGGTCTGCACGCGCTCAGTGGACACACCGGTACGCGCTCTGACGCTCATTAATCTCACCTGAAAACTGATCTATTCAGAGAAGCCTGCTCCCTTTAAGTCAGTTGCATCCTTGGGACTGGAATGACCCTTGCCTCTTTTGTACACTGTTTTATTATTTTTATATTATAATATATTTTTTGCTTGCTCTTATGACTGTTTGGTTGATTGTTTTTGATTTTGTAAGGTGACTTGACTGGAGTGTCAAAAAAGGTGCCCGTGAATAAAATGTATGTATGTATTAGACGCTGGTTCCTGACCGCTCACCCAGAGGTTTATGACGGGGACGTTGGAAACCTGTCGTAAACCTCTGGGTGAGCTTACTGTAAATGAAGATAAAGTGACGCGCTATCGCCGTCTGAGGTGACACTATGGCGATTGAACCTAAAGCCCGTTATCAACTCTGTCTTTGGCGATGCTATATCTGTTACTCTTGGGACTAATAAAGGTATATAAACACTTATCAGCCAATCCATGGCCAAAGTGAAGGAAACATATATTTTAGATTGCCATTTTAAAGCATAGCTTCACCTTACTCACGACCTACTCAACAAAACTTTCATCAAGATTCACCTCATAAAAGTGAATCTCTCATCCTAAAATAAGATGCCAAACCTCTAGTTAAAATAAAATATATTACATAATGTAATGTGATTGTGTTTATTTTCTGCAGTGCTAAATGTATGTTGTTTTCTCTGACCACCATTTTGTTCTGTGGCGCCCTACCAGGTCACATCCTGTCCCTGTACACGTGGGGCGGCTGGATGATCGCGTCGGGCTCCCAGGACAAGACGGTGCGCTTCTGGGACCTGCGGGTGCCCAGCTGCGTGCGGGTGGTGGGCACCTCGCTGCACGGCTCTGGTGAGGACCTCCGAGCCTGGTCGTATTGTGCTCTATTTGATTTTTTTAAATGGTCTCCTTTCAGCTTTTTTTGCTATATTACATGTTATAAAACAAAAATAATTAATTACAGTAAAAGACAGACACACTTCCATATTTAACTTTTTCAAAAGAGTAACCAAAGCCTAAATCGGGGCAGCACAAACCGGCTACAGACGAGGTTTATAAAAATGGTAAATGGTCTGCATTTATATAGCGCTTTATCTGTAACCAGTGGCGCTTTACAATATTGCCACACAATCACCCATTCATACACGCATACATACATACACAGACGGCGGAGTCAGCCATGCAAAGGAGACAATCAGCTCGTCGGGAGCAGTTGGGGTTAGGTGCCTTGCTCAGGGACACCTCGACACACGCTAGGAGGCGCCGGGGATCGAACTAGCAACCTTGCGGTTACCAGCCAACCCGCTCTACCTGCTGAACTACTGCCGCACCCGCTAGTGCAAACGTCATTAGTCTGTTCTTGATAATCAGGAGCGTGTCAACTTATAAAAGTTTGATTAAAGTTTTGTCAGTGGACACTCACGATGCACACGGCGAGTGCAGGTGAAAGTAACCAAGCATTACTTGATGAATCCTGGTTTACTCCAGTTACTGAATTATTATTATTTTTTTTTCAATGTTCAAACGATATTTTAACAAACGCCAGCATCAACTTTAAGCCTCAACCAATCACAGCCATCTCTCCCACAACCAGGAAGTGCGGTGGCGTCGGTTGCCGTGGACCCCAGCGGGCGTCTCCTAGCGACCGGCCAGGAGGACAGCAGCTGCATGCTGTACGACGTGCGCGGGGGCCGCATGGTGCAGACCTACCGGCCGCACAGCTCCGACGTGCGCTCGGTGCGCTTCTCGCTGGGGGCTCACTACCTCCTCACCGGCTCCTACGACCACAAGGTGGTGGTCACCGACCTGCAAGGTACCACGGGCGGGGAAGAGGGACCACAACGTTGCGGTACTCCCAATATGGTCATTAGTACAGAATACAAATCAAGTAACCACAAGCGTTGAACCCTCTCGTGGAACCCTTTGTTTGCACATGCACCTGCTCCAAACTCCTACCGCTTTTACCGTGTGTGTGGGTCATGCAAATCAGGGAGCGCAGTTCCGTAAATTACCTCTGGGGGTCAGCGAGGAGGCTTAGTCATGCAAAACGAATGAAAGTCTGGGAAAAGGTGTAATAGATGTTATTGGGGAAGCGGTCAAGATAATCAGATGAAACCCTGATCCTAATTTGAATACATGAATCAATGAGAGGAAAGTTGGACGAGAACTTGCCTTATCTTTGAGTGCTTTGACCATTTAGGTCTGGAGGACAGTTCCTAACATCATGCTAGGGCTGACCTAAAGAATTAGATTCTTTAGGTCTTCATTCGATTAGATTTCGATTCGATATTGATCCAATTGCTTCGATATCGATTCAATAATAAGTGAAGATGACAAAAATACCAAAATATTATTTAGAATTAACCATTTCATAATGAATTAACCATTTCATTGTGCTTTAACTAGCAAAAAGGGAAAACACCATTGTATAGTATTGTTCCTGAGCTAAACTTGCAGCATAGGGCATGTACATTTAGGCATACTCGCTTCTAGATCACACTGAGTATGCTTCTTTTTTATTTTTTTTATTTATGGAAATAATCGATTAAAAAAAAAAATCTGAATCGAGAACAAATAAGTTGCAGTGCATTGCCCAGCCCTACCTCACGCTGCGTTCTCCCCCTCCCCCTCACCAGGGGACCTGACCAAGCCGCTGCCCCAGACCGTTGCCGGGGAGCACGACGGCAAGGTGATCCAGTCCCGGTGGCACACGAGGGACCTGGCCTTCGTCTCGTCCTCCGCAGACCGGACGGTCGCCCTCTGGGCGCGCAACGCCGGCACCTAGCACCCAGCCCCTAGCCCCTAGAGATAGGTAGGGCTTCTACGGGCACAACATCACAGACTGTGTGCGTGTGTGTGTGTGTGCGCGTGTGTGTCACGATAGTCGTGTGGTGTGTCACGGATTGTGTCTGTGTTAGCTAACAACAACCTCATCATTGGATATTTTTATTTAAGAAAATAATTATTGTACATGGTACTAAAGACAAAAAAAAGGTGTGAAAGGCGTTGACTTTGCGTGTTTATGTGTGTCTACTTGTATGTGTGCTTTTGCAGTCATGTGCCTAATAGCTTTCTCTTCAGTATGGACTGCTGTACATACACACTGAATGTCACTGCTTGTATTAATGTGTGTATGCACGTGTGAGGGTGTATGCACGTTTGTGTGTTACATTATGCAAACTGAACCTTATTTTTCCAATGAGGTACTTTTTCCCCAATTGATGTTCCTGCTCATGCTGCTGCCTAATTTGAATCTCTCAACCTTTGTGCCATTTTACTGCATTCCTTTTCCTGTATGAAAATAACAGAGACCTGATCCCTAGTCTAATAAGGGTTTGATGTGGACGAAATAATAACTGCATGTAGAATCCCCACATTCACGGGGTTGTACTTTAGATATTTGTAATACCTTACTGTGTATTGCCAAGTAAGTTAGAATCAGACACACATTGCTTTCTAATTGGAATATTCAATATTTTGTCAATGCCGATGGATTGCGTGTGTTTTTAAAACTTTGTAGAATGTCAAGTAATGTTATAAATACTGAGAAATACTTATGTCTTTAAAGGTGGAGAGAAGACGTTTTATTTGAAAAGCTTTATTCCCGTTCCTTGTTTGCCTTATAATGTAATAAATGAATGCAAATACAGCGTATTTATTATCCTTTGGATGCATAGAAACATAACATTGAATACTATAACTGTTCTTGTGGCGGAAATAGCGTGTTTGTGGTTGCTTCATGTGGCCTGAATCAAAAGGGACAAACCTCATGAAGTTCATGAATAATACAAGGGGTTGCAAAATAAAATCTACGTTATATTGATTGTGATGGTCGTTTTTTTTCAGTAATTCAGTTCTTTACCTTGTTTTAGAAGTACCTCAAACTGTGTGAAGCCTACATTGATGCGGAAACAATATTAGGATCTAAAGAATGCATTAAATAGTGTAAAATTAATGTTTACATGAATTGTGGCGAAATGATTCCAAAAGTACTGCCTTATAGTATTTAATTTAATCAAATGATTTGCTTTCTAATTTTCTTCTTCAATCTCGTCTTCTTCGATCTCTTTTTATATCGTAGCACTTAAAAGCAGTTGCTTTGCTTATGTTTTGAAGTTGTTTGCACTTGAATTACTTTGTTGAATGAACATAATGTAAGGCACTGCATCCTAAATGGACGCTTTTGTTTTAATGTAACGAAACGTAGTAGAATCATACTATCCCATTTGATTTTTAATTCAAACTGTATTCTAACTCATTTGATATTTTGTCTGTTTCAATTTCCCCAGCTCTTTACATTTAGATTCACCAATGTAATCATCGGATTCATCCATTGTTAAACACAAAGCAGCTAAAAGCATTCCTAATCATTGCCACGCCTTTCAACAACATAAGCAATTAGTAACGACAAAGCAAATGCAATGGCCGGTTTCTATTACGGGCAAAATAAAAAGTGGATCCAGTATTTGAGCAGACTGCCGCTCTAGGTCATTGACATACAAGTCCACAGACCCCTTTTCCATCAACCTATAGTTGAAAGTGCTCCCCTATTTATCAGTTTTAGTGGAAAGATGTGAAACCTGTGTGAAAATTCATACAAAGCCCTGTAGCGGAGGGGTAGCTAAATGACATCCTCTGAAGCCACCAATGTAACCAAATCAGTTCCTTCTACCAGACCAGAACGGTCTGGTCAGACTATGGAACGCCCTCCCTGACAACCTGTACTGAAGTACTGTACTGTACTGAAGGCCCCACACAATACAACCTTAAGACTTTTTTTTTTTTTTTAAAAAGCCTTTTGCTAATTTCTCTTTTACCGTATACGTATATGTTTTAACAACCCTTTTCTCTCTCTTAAACTCTGTAGCACTTTGAGATTTTCGAATGTAAAGTGCTCTACAAATAAAATGTATCATTATTATTATTAACGGGGTCAGTACAAGACAGGACGGCTCCGTATAGGGGTGTGGGCTGAATTGTTTGATGGACGGAGGGAATGCCTACCCTAACTACCCTCTGGGTTGACCACGGTGCAGTCAGGTATTGCCAGAACCGATGTGCATCTTTCAAGCAAAGATGCAGGGAAGAAATTAACATAGACTGCATTTAAACTTCTCTGAACTGAGGCCACACAATTTGCTCTTCACAATCACACACCTTGTCAACAGCAACAGCCATCTCGTCGGGAGCAGTCGGGGTTAGGTGTCATGCCCAGGGACGCCTGGACACTTGGGTCTGCGGTGCCTGGGATCAAACTAGCAACCTCTCGGGGTTGCCGGACGACCTTCTCTGCCGCCTGAGCCACAGCAGAGAGATGTGGGCAAGGGTGGGTGAAAGAACACAAGGAAGACGAGGACCTGTGAGAAGACACGCTGATGATGATGAGGTGGATGATGATGATGACGAAGAGGGTTGGAAAGGAGGATGGAGGGAGATTGAGAGATGGTCAGCCCCACAGTGGGTAATTAAACAAGCCGGGATAGAGAAACAGAGAGAAACAGAGAGAGAGAGAGAGGGGGGGATGGGGATTTACCTTTATTTTTTACGCTGCCCTCGATCATTCCCGCTTTTGTTGGCCGGACAATGGGAAGCAGGAGGGACAGGGATAAAACGGATAGGCCCCCCAACGTCAAGCCACTAACCCGGGAGAGTCAGGAGAGACAGCAGCTCACCTAGCAACAGTAAGGTACCCCACATTCATTCTTCTTGTTTTAACTCAATTTGTGGCAAAACTTGTGTGATGTTTTACAATTTTCCTTGGAGAGGGGTCAGAATTCTCAGATTCCTTAAAATTAACATCTATCGTCTAGAAGTGTGACCTGGGAGAACTTTTACAGATGTAGGATGATAGAAAAGGCTGTGTAAACATATTTTAATATTATAATAATCGTCTTTATACATTGAGGCTTGGTCCGGGTTTCACTACATTATATGTTCTTCCATCATCAAAAAGTATCCGTTCAAAAATTACTTCATGAAGTTAAGTTTGAGGTATTTGACAGCTGTCAGGAAATTCTGTGTTGAGTTGTTGAACTCATCCTAAAGCTAAGTCCAACACTGCAACAATGTGTTGTAGTTTTAAATAAGTGCTGATTTTTTGAAAAGTGCAAACAGCTCATGTGCATGCATGTGCATGCGTGAGTGGCAGAGCAACAATGCTGACCGCTTTTTCTGCTGCTGGGCCTGGGGCCGGGAGTGTGGGGGTCATTGAAGAGACTTAGTCAGTAACAATGGATCTGTGAACTGTGCCATCAGCACTCCCTTTGACAGGAGGCCATGTTGGCCAAACTGTTTTGTTGCCTTTGTTTTGCTACTTTATTATTTTTTCACGTTGACCGGATATATATTTAAATTCGCCGACTGCCAATATTCTACGACCACTAAGCCTGAAGGCTTTGCCATATCCATATTGACACGATTTCGACGTCAACATATAATAATATGATATATTATAAAACCATAATATACACTGAAACATTAACTCCCGAGTTAATAACAGCGCTGTGGATGAGTGCACCCATCTAGGGCATGGCCTTGTGTTCAGTTTGTCTAGATTTAAAGAGAATGGGCCTTATTCACCATCCTAGCGGCCATCTTGGTTCTAAACATGAGCTCCAGCTCACAGCTAGCATTCAGAACCAAGATGGCCGCCGCGTGAAAAAGGCCCACAGAGAAACAATACAAGGAACGTAGAGAAATCCTCCAGGAGCTGAACAGATTCAATTATAAAGATGTATAATAGCACACAAACAAATTACGACTGTTATAACATCTTGGGACAATAAGTAGGCCTACATAAGTCTCAAGGTTCAGGTTTTTTCATCCATCTCTTAAAAGTGTTAATGTGGTCGACATAAACAACTATAGGGTTATGGAAAAGTATTCCGCAGACAAATTTGTATACTGTTGATAGAAATCCTATATAATAATAATAATAATAATAGATCAAATTGATATAGCGCTTTTCCCAGTGCTCAAAGACGCTTCACAATCGCTTCATAAGCTAAATCATGAGCAGAAAAAAAACAAAAGAATGACCTTTGACCTCTCCTCAGTTGTTTTCCAGGAGGTCAGCGCCTGCCGAAGCTTCTCCTCGATGCTCTACACGCTGGCCGGAGGGGGCACGCTCTGCGGGGTGGTTTCCCTGGTGCTCCTCATCGTCTCCACGGTGACCGACTTCTGGATGCAGTACCGGTACTCGGGCAGCTCGGCCAATCAGGGGCTCTGGAGATTCTGCATCAATCACAAATGCCACGCCCACACCATGACAGTGGGTGAGTCGGCGCCGAACGTCTGCGTTGCTGTTGGTCGATCTGTTGGTCGACCGAGCTCCATCAACCGTCTTTAACAAATGGGATGTAGTGGTGGACGGCTTTTGTTTGAGGGGAAGGCCACATGGAACACACACACACAGACACACGGGAAGGATAGTGATGGTTAGGGAACACACACACATACATAGAAAGGATAGTGATAAGGGTACAACACACACACACACACACACACACACAGGAAGGAAGGTGATGAGTGTACAACACACACACGCAAACACACACACACACAGGAATGAAGGTGATAAGTGTACAACACACACACACACACACACACACACACACACACACACACACACACACACACACACACACACACACACAGGAAGGATAGTGAGGGTTAGACAACACACACATACATAGAAGGATAGTGATAAGTGTACAACACACACACACACAAACAGACACACACACACACACACACACACACACACACACGGCAAGGATAGTGAGGGTTAGACAACACACACATACATAGAAAGGATAGTGATAAGGGTACGACACACACACCACACACACACACACACAGGAAGGAAGGTGATAAGTGTACAACACACACACACACACACACACACACACACACACACACACACACACGGGAAGGATAGTGATGGGCTAACAGCACACACACACACACGGGAAGGACAGTGATCAGCGTTGGTAGGTTTCTGTGTCTGACCGATGGTTAAGGCGTGACCTCTGTGCCTCCGCTGCGTCTCAGCCTTCTGGGACGCCACCCGGGCCTTCATGCTGCTGGCCGTGCTGAGCTGCTTCGCCGGCGTGGTCCTGGGCCTCAGCGCCTTCGCTAACGGCACCAAGAGCAGGAGGGTCCGCACAGGGGGCATCGCCCTGATCCTCTCAGGTAACACACACACACACGCACAGACACACACACTCTCCGTCTCACACAAAGACACACACACGAAGACACACACACGGTGTCTCTCTCTCACAAAGAAATACACAGTGTCTTTTTCTCTCACATGCACACACACACACACGGTGTCTCCCATTCTTAGGTATAAAGGTGGAACAAAATAGAGCTCTATTGTTTCTCCAAACCGTTCCAATATATCATTACAATAAGGACTGTGATGGGTTTGAGTGCAAAAGCAAACATTGAAACGTATTAAAAGGGGACAATGCAGCCTATCTTATCGTGAGCGATACGTTTAGCATTGTCCCCAGGCGACATTAAACGCGAAACAAAGGAAAGGCGCGAGGCGGCTGCGTGGTTAACCTATGGCACACTTTCATGCATTGCGTGGGCTGTTTATTGAAGTGTGCGGCTGTTTGTTTCCTGACCCCACAGGGTTCCTGGCACTGCTGGCCCTGGCTATTTACACTGGTGTGACGGTCACGTTCTTCGGCAAGAGGTTCATGGACTGGCGCTTCTCCTGGTCCTACATCACAGGCTGGGTGGCCATCATTCTGTCCTTCGCTGCAGGTGAAACAAATAGATATACGTTTCAGATTGGATACGAGAGTCACGCATGTATAACGTGTTCCATTCTGTTCATTGCAAAACTCTACATTTTCCCAAGAATTCCCTTGAGTGTTGATATTCTTTATAAATTAAGATCCCTCATCTAGGGGAACATTAACAGCTATAGGATGATGCAAAAGGGTACATAGACATATGTATATTACAATACTTTATACTTTGATACAGTAGGTTTCGTTGCATTACGCGTTCTCAATGTGTGAGATTCACCTTATGTTCTTTTCATTGACACAAGAAATGCAACCTCAGACTGTAAGGCCTCCTGGTCCTCCGGACTGATAGATCTCGTGGACGTGATGTTTCTAACCGTTTTTCCGGCTCCGTGTGGACAGGCGCCTTCCAGCTCTGTGCGTACCAGAAGACGGTCGGAGAACCGGCTCCACCCAACATCCAGGACACCTGAATCCTGCTCGGAGCGGCACAACTGTTGAACGAACTAGCTACTACGTCGCAAATAAAGTATCAACGGTCACAGCTTTGAAGGTTTTCTAGAATAGAATAAAGATTAGAAGGATATTGTTGTCGAGTGATTTCCTACATCGAATTGAACCAGAAGGGAAAGTTCTTTGATTGGTTAGCATAATTGTACACACATTGCAATACTTCCCAACAAGAGTGCTGAAAGAACCAGTATAGCGAGTCTGCATTTCCTAGGCTAACCGCTAATCCTTAGTAATCATTAATGTGAACCTGCTTTACAGGAAATAATTAGCATTTCATCAAAGACCATGACATCTCTAATTACAGCGCAGATTATCTCTGGACCTACAATTAGAAATGTATTAAAAACAAAATGCCAATAAACCAATTGGTGACCAATAAAATAGTCACCAATTTCTCAGTAGATTCAGAGGCTAAAGTAATGCAAATTATTTTTAAAATATATGAATTGCAGAAGTTTGAACGAATAACAAACGTTTCCTTCTTTCACGAGAGTAGGAAACGGGTCCCGCATTGTTGCTGCAGTGTCAACACATTTTCCAGTAGAAATTTACATTTTGTGCGAAGTATTCAAATTCTCTAGCCTGGGAACCAGACTGATCCAGCAAGCTTGTGTTTAACAAATTCTCACGTGCATCAAGCAGTCTGGGTCCAGACAGCCTCTGGAGTTTGTGTCAAGATGAGTGAATAGTTCCCCTGGTCATATAAACCAATCGGCCTATTTGAACTGCATGGCCAATTGCTTTTTAGATATTATCAAAGAGTGAGATCCACCTCTTCCTCACACACAAAAAACACACACAAAGCATTATGTAATTCTTCCAACACTTGATTTATTTTAAACAATAACAAAGCCATCTCACAGAGACCACTTTGCATGACATAATGCAAATAAATATATATCTATATATGACCATAGAATTAAAGACAACGAAATCGGTACAAATCATTGGTTAACAACACTTTGAATAGTGCAAAAATCACATACTGCCTCCGTCGTGTAGCTCGTTGCATTGTGTTCTTTGAGGGCAGTGATTCGTGTGTGCTTACCCCATGCCACCTAGTGGGAGGCAGGGTTGATGTTTTGAGAACCGACAGTACTGCGCCATACTTCGTTCGGTCAGGATTAGATTTCAGTACTTTCGTTTTGCACCGGGGGGCGGGGGGGGGAACAACTGATTTAAAAGTCACGCGATGGTGCAGGATCTGAGACGTGTAAAAATGGAGTTACATAAAAGATAAACAAGATAAAGCAGACAAAGTGCTGAGAGCCCCCCCTCCCCCCCCCCCCTTGTGGTTATTCAGCGAGGACAAGGCTCTCATTTAGCGCTCCGTACCCGGGCGAGGGTCAATGTAGCGTGCATTTAGCCCGGAGGGTAGAATCAGACCGCCAGGTCGGTGACAAGAGGTGAGGTGCTAGGAGTGAACCCCCCCCCAAAATCCCTCGTCGACATCAGCACCCACCTCCCCTGAGTGACAAATAATTTAAAAAGAGAAGAAAAAAAAAAAAGAGGAGAAAAACAAACAAAGTCTTTGCAAGGTCGAGAGAAAACAGAAATAAAAGGAAGAAAATAAAAATAAACGCAGGACAAACGGCCACCCTCTCCTGCCCAGGTGGGACGTGTTTTGGGGTCAGGACGGGCGAATCACACGTCTCAATAAAGTGCACAGCTTCTTCACCCTCGCCATTTCTTGTCGAGACAAGCCCAACTTCAATTTAAAACAACGACACGATAGAAAAGACTTTTTTTTTGTTAGATATATACATGCATAATCACTCCTTGCATATTGAAATAGTTTTTTTTGGACCACCACGTTTTTGCTTTTAGTTGAAACCTCCGACCTCACAATAACAGTGTGGTTTTCATAGTTTAGAAATCTAAAAAGGATCTGGTCCCATTTCAGGTGGCTAAAAATGAGATCACAGACGCTCAACACACACATACGGTGCCATCTCTGCAAATACAGTATCGGTGTCATTTTTATAAACATCCCGGTTAAAATGCCCCCTGATGATCCAGGTCTTTCACCAGAACCCTGGAGGCCTGTACGTTCCCTCCCCGTTTCCTAAACCACAACGCTGTCGATACATGGATAAAGTATCAGCGACGAGCCTCAATAAGTCTTAGAACCACAACCGCTGTCCCCGACCAAGTGGTCGTTCGGACGGGTGGTCTACCCAGAGCCCATCAGCAAAGCCAAGTCCAGCTTGCGTGCTTCGGTCTCAGTGGGCTCGTGCATCGGAAGCCCAGGTCAAGAGCGGTGGGGAATTAAACCCACCAAGCATCGATCATTAAATAATTAAATCATTCCCAATGCTGGGTTTGGGGGGGGGGGGATTAACACTGTACTCTAGGATTAAAGACTAACGACGGGGAGAAGACGAGAGGGGGTGCAGGCCTTCTGTAGAGAACCGAGACCCACCTCTGGGCGGATCTGATGCTAGCAGTTTATAAACTTTAAGGTAATCGTCATTTGAGACCCGAGTACCCGATGATTGGCGACCGACTGCACACAAGGCAAATTTGTGTAGCTACCCACTGGGGAGGATGTGGTCGGAGGAAATGCAAAGAGGACACGGGTAAAAGCCATAGAGAGGTCGTCGCCCAGCACCCCATGCAAAGCACGCTCGCACCTGGTGCATCTTTGGTTGCGTGCAGCGCTGGATCGAAAGGGTGCGATCGGTAGAAGAGGAGGGATAACCGACTCCCGACGTAGGAAGAACAGAGGGGAGGAGTCGCCGTTAGAAAACATCTGTGATCAGTCAACGCCGTGGCACGTGTTCCCAGGAGTCATTTGGCTTTGGTACGAAACCACACCGACGCCCACTGCAGCCAGGCAGAGGGTCTGTGTGTGTGTGTGTGTGTGTGTGTGTGCGCGCGCTTGTGCATGTGGGTGTGCATGAGACGCATGTCGGCTTAGCTCCGGAGCGTTGAAGGGGGTCCATTCTCCCAGCCCGGTGTGCTCCATCTCGGGTGGAGGACAAGGTGATGAGGTTTAGCCCTTCGGAGGAGGAGGAGGGGGGGGGGTACCCCAGTGTTTCCACAGCAGGGTGTCAGTGGGAGATTGCACAGGTTAGCCCGCTGTTCCTGCAGGCCGAACCAGCGACCAGAGGGGCAATGTCCGGGGGGACGGACGGACGGGGGGGGACAGTCTGAATGCATCAGAAACAATCCCTCCCATTGGTTACTGCAGGGTAGTGGTCCTCCAAATCACAGCTCAAGTCATTTTCCGGTTCAGCCAATGAGGGCTATGTGTCTTGATACCTAAAGAGCAGCAGAGAGAGGGAGAGAACCAGTTTAGTATTGAAATAACACTGGATGCCACAACCTCGACAGCAGCAGATTTACATTCCGTGACCGAGAGACTGCACCCATTACATCGAACTACGACGTGAAGCTCACAAACAAAACCTTCAACTCCACGAGTAGAAATTAACGTTCGTTTGGAAAAAGAGGAACTGAATGAAACGCTTTGCAGACCCGTTTTGAACACAGCCATCCGACCGCGCGTGTTGACATGTGAACACAGGAGGTGCCTCCGGACCTCGACAGCCCAAGAGACTCCAAAAAGAGGAGGGAGAAAGAGAGCCTTACCCGCTGTTCAGAGAGAACTCTGGGAGAGCCCCCAGTAGATTCAGCTGCTCCTCCAACGCGACGATGCGCAGGCCGATGTAGCCTGACGATAGCAGCAGTAGCATTACCCTGGTAACACACACACGATTCATAGTTATAATCAACAGCCAATTCTCAAAACCCTACTTCCCAGGGCGTTAGCTAAACACAACATTCCAGACAAAGTGGAGAGACTTGCTCGCATGAGATAGGATTCAAGCTAAAAAAGGTTGACCTCATTGCAAATCTTCAAATATGTTCATATCTCTGCCATGTCAAAAGGGGTGGGGCTTGCAATCAGGTGAGGCTGAAGTGAGCGAATGAGAGCAGGCCTGCCGTCATGCAACACTACCCCACGCATCGGTTGGGTTGTCTTGGATCCCTTAGTGAATCGACTTAATTAAAACGAGGCTCAGAAGGAACCAGTCCCTCGTCTTCACCCCCCCCCAGAGACTTTGCCGATAGCGGAGTGAACACAACCGCGTGGAAGAACGGGCGTGGAGAGGCAGGGAGGTACGCAGGGGAGCGGCGGCGGGGGAACTCACAGGATCAGGTAGATGACCAGGAGTGTGTTGAGGGTGCTTGCCTCTCTCTGGTACAGCAGAGACCTAGCTCTCCGCGTCACACTGCACATCCACCACCCGCCTGGAGAGAGAGAGAGAGAGAGACAGAGACAGAGAGAGACAAGGGCACCGGTTACGCACACGTCGGGAGGTTAGGTTCTGGATTCCAACCCCCAGTGTCTGCAGCCTGACTCTTATGTGTCTTTGAGTGAGACACTGAACCCCCCCCCCCCCCCCCCCCCCCCCGGTCTGATTTTCCATAGGCGTCTCAAATTCGCTGCAAGTCGCATTGGAAAGAAGCTTCTGCTGAATGCTAATGGTACCGGTAGTGTACGAATGCAGTTAAAAAAAAATAAAGAAAGCAATTTCCCTGCATTGCGGTGTCTGTAAAAGACAGTAAACATATTCGGTGACTGGGCTCTCACGACCCCCAGAGCGTCTTGGTTAAGCGCACCACTTCCTTTCACAATGGTTCAGAGGTCCCCAGACTTTACAGCTGGCGACCTCATTTCGGTTCGAGAATGTATGCGACCACAATGGTTACATTTTGTGCACACACACACACACACACACACACACACACACACACACACACACACACACACACACACACACACACACACACACACACACACACACACACACACACACACACACACACACACACACACACACACACACACTCCCTCTGAAAAAAATGCATACGCACCAGACAGATAGTTTGTTCGTGGCTAAGGATCATTAGACCTGTTTAAATAAGAAATGCTTCCTATCAAATGTCCATAGCGTCATCATTTAGCAGCGATCAGCCCCAGGGTTCAGAAGCACACTGTGCTGGTTTGTTTTTGTGTTGTTGGCGAGAAGAGGGAGGGAGGGAGGGAGGGTTACCTTCTTCCATGGGCAGCTCGGAGGAGGAGGAGGAGGAGAAGGAGGAGGAGAGGTCTCTGTGCGGTGTGAGCCGACACTTCGGGGAGGGAAGGCTCCCATTAGGCACTGGGTTTGGGAGACAACAGGTTGAGCCATTGTTAGTCATTGATTCACCCATTGAGGAAGCATGAAACACAAGCTGCTGGTCGCTATTAATGCCTGCAGCTCATCGCTCCGCTAAGGTGCACATGACACGAGCTTGAACTTAGATGATGAGGTGCTTATTAACAGAACGCCCCCTCAGCCAATAAAGTCATGAAACAACAAAAACACGAAACACAAGGTTTGAGCGGCGATACGATGTGATCCCCTTTCGCTCGCGGCACGATGACGTTCCGAGTGGTTCAGCTGGAGCTCACCTTTCAGGGTTTCTGTCGGGGAGGGCTCCAGCAGGAGGCCTGGGGGGGCGGCGGAGTCGGGGTGGTCAAAGCTGTCGTCCAGACTCGACTGGCTGGAGTTCTGTCGGGAGGACGGGAGAAGGGCAGCGCATGAGAACACCTGCAAGGGGTTTTGCCTCAGGTTAGTCCGATTCAATAGCTTTGTTGGGAGACATATGGAGGCTAGTGCTCAACTCCCAGACAACCATGAACCGCAATAGCCACGCCGATCTGATAAGATATACCCGTTATGTGATTTGTAGACCGAGGATCAATGTTGTTAGTGTTATCATCTCGTCGAATTACCTTAATTACAGGGCGGCATTTGCTTCAACGCTGCGGACTACGGGTGTATAAACGAATAAGGAAAGCCTGTTCCACGTCACTTAAGCATTTTGCATATATAGGCAGGGCTGCCTTAATATGTAAAGAATGGCACGTGAAGGTTGCTTTGGCACATGGGGTGCAACATGTTGTTACTGAGGCAGTACCAACATCCTGAGCAGGGGAAGGCCACCGAGAGGAGACGGCGTTGGCGGGTGTCTGGCGGTGAGTCAGTGAGGATGTCACCAAGCCCACGGTTTCTCGCGTCAGTGACGTGGTGGAAATCGGTGGGTTTTACTAGGCTAGTGTGTCGTGTGACTTTTAAGCCAAGATCACAAGGGAAGTAGAGGTCTGTGGTACGTTGAAGTATTGGGATCAGCATCTCCCATTAAAGAACGGGGGTGTGGATGGTTACCATGTAGGCTGGTAAATGTTACTTCTGTGCGATTCTACTTTTGTGAAGGCATCACACATTGGTCCACACGGCATAGTTATGAGACCATTGGTTACCAGTAAATGTTTAATTTATAAATGAACACCAACCAGATTTAATAGTATAGTAAAAGTGCAAGAGGCAATGCACAAAAATGTGCACTGCCTCTTGCAGTTAGAGGTTAGCCCTTCATAATTATGAAATGTGAAGTAGAGGATGCTCACCACTAGTTTGGTCTTCTCACTGTTCTCCGCTGAAGACGAGATCAAACTGCTATTGGTGCTGCCCGCCTGTAAACAACAAGACGCATCATAATTAAGTATACTTATTTATACTAGTACCAAGTTCAAAACACGGAGCCTGAAGAGCAATCAAGAAACATAAAAACAGCAAAGAGACTTTATATAGCAGCACACAAATCTTGACAATTGACCAATATTTGGCAAGCAAATCATAATTGATTACAAAAGACTAGTTTGTAGTCCTTTTTCCCCGACATCTTTAAAATACATTATGTTGATGAGCGTTTCGGAGCCGAGTACATCATTCGGACCACAGTTTCGAGGATCAATTTGGGGCATTTCTTGCAGCTCCAACGAACAATCCCAAGGACTCACCTCTAACCGAGGAGAGACCGAGCAGAGCAGCTGGTAGCACGCGTCACGGTTCCTCAGAGACACAAACAGGAACTACGAGGCGAGCGAGAGACATCGGCCGAGGGAGGGAGAGAGAAAGAAAGGGAGAGAAAAACACATGAGCCTCAACAACAAAAAAGTCATAACTTAAACTAGGTCAGAGACGCAGATCAACAGTGGCTGAACAACCACCCTTCCCACGTAAATCAGATAACATCCGCCCTGTTGCACACAAGGCTTTGTGTCAGGTTGGAAAGTGTCAGCATTGGGTCTTAACCGTGTTGTTTGGGGCGTTGAAAGGCGAGCTGGGCACGTACCTTGTCTCCCTCACTGGTGCGGATGGAGAGGGCGTTGGGAACCAGGAGCGCCATGTTCTGCTTCTTCACCTTCTGGATGGAGGACACGGGAATGACCGCCTGTAGCACACAGGGGGGGAGAAGTGTTACCGGCTGCCTCAGGTCAAACAATAACAGTCATGTATCCGGATGAAAGATGAAATTGAAGCTACGTTTAAATCATTTTTTTACATTTTGCATGACTTCAGGAAGAATTGAGCCGACATCAGGAACCAACGACACAAACATGCAGGGAGGGGGCTGTGCTGGAGCTCACCTTGGTGTCTTTGAGCAGGACCGAGGAGTAGAAGCAGGCGTGGGTCTCTGTGATGTACAGTCGTCCGTGGTAGGGCACTTCTTTCTGCCACGCGCAGATGTACGCTGGAGGAGTAGAGCGCACAGATTAGGACGCGAACAAGACGCTTACGTTTAACAAATGAACGAATTGCAGACCAACTGGGGCGTGACTACACATTATCTTTTGCATGACTCAAAAACAATTCTGCGTTTCCTTCCTTGTACCTACCGTGGATCAAGTCTTCTCCCTCGGGAATGTCCGGGAACAGCTTGTGGAATGTCTTGTTGTGCTTGACGAAGCTCTGAACACAGGAGACGGTGCATGTTATAGCGTGTGCTGTGTGTTGTGGCAACGCCACGGTTCAACGGAGGCTTTAGGAGTCATGCGTCAACCACACAAATGCCTTCGTAGCCGTTGGCTTTTTGCCCTTTTTAATGATGATAGAAATGATGTTGGGCAGGTCCCAACATATGAAAACAGGCCAACAGGTGAGGTACATAGACTTACACTTTGAGGTCCGTTGCTGTTGGTTCTCTCAAAGGTTTTGCTATCCAGATCAAACGTCTGTGACCTGCAAGAGAATGAACATGTTGAGCCTGAATAATGGTGGATTTCAGCAGTGGATCACCTTTAACAGTAACTTTCCCCTAAATAACTGGTGGATTTCAGCAGTAGGCGATCACCTTTAAGAGTAACCCCATACTGAAAAACAGAACCAGGAATGACTGTACAAGGAAACAGATATTTTTTAACAAGACTATCAAATTCAATGTATGAACACTAAACAATAGTCGTCGTTGCATCACTCAATGCAAACAAGGAAACGACCTTTACAGCCCAGGACGAATCTCAAACGAGTGTCGACTTGCTCAACGGTAAAGAAGCGAGTCATGGCGGTTCAACGCCTACGCCATCGTCCGCACCGGCGCGATCAAAGCGGTTGGTGGTGCATGGCAGTACCTGACTGGCTGCTGTCTGGTGAGGGGCCTGCGCTCCCTCTGGGGGTCCAACGCGGCATCCTCCAGGCTCAGCGCCTTCATCGACTCCGCCTTCCTCCTGAAGCTGCCATTGCCCAGGCTGCTCTTGCTCCTCTTCACCTTGGTCGGCAGCCCGCCGCCGCCACCACCAACGCCGCCGCCACACTCTGGGTAGTTGCTGGACATGACAGGAGGAGGAGGGGTGGGGGGGGGGGGGGGGGGGGGGGACACGGTCAACATGACTGACAAGACCTTTAAGGCGACTCCTGCACATCACACCGGTGGGAACGCACAGGTATCCCGTGTAGCAGCAAGGGGCCTGATTTGCATTTTTTCTGAAAGCGACACCGCCGGTGCAGATGCACGTAGTCAGTCGGCGAACAAACGAAGCCGGCCGCCGGAATTTGAAGACCGCAAGATACCGCAGCATTGCTCTGGGGGGGGGGAGGACTTTTACTTTCCGTTTGTAATTTAAAATTAACTGCATTCGTTGAATCTAAACTGCATGTGCCGGCGTGGAAACGGATAGGAAGCTAATAGCTAAATACTGCCAGCAATCCTATTATGATGTTTGAGGAAGCTGGCCGACAAATGAACAGTAGGGATTTATATGGTCAGCAATCAGGTGTACTGAATATTTGGCTACAGGTTTGAATTACATTAGGCTAGTACAGTTTACAGTATTGAATCCCAGTGTACACAAAAGGAAGGCATCACAGGTATTAAGGCTTATTGAGGAAACATAACTTACTGTAGCCTTCTGTGAGTGACATGAAATGGAAAATTACAAAGATATCTTAAGATAAGGGCTTTGCCTAATGTTCATAATGTCCTTCATAGGACCACCTTACAATAATTTAAGTAATCCATATGAATATTGCAGCAATGCCAACAACACATTAAGGCTTCTCGTTATAACTTTGTGTAGGTTCTTACAATAAAATGGTTCATCACACCACATTGTGGTAGCTGCGTTTGAAAATGACTCCAAACTGTAGTTATGACAGAAATACTTGCAATGATTTTGAACAAAGTTTAACAATTAAACAACCAATTGCAAGACACAACTCCAAATATTAAAACAGGGATTTTAACAAAAAGGTAGCCAATGCTTGGACATTTGCCAGAAATGAGCCGTGCACTTTATGCAAAAGGCAGCAGTTTGACCACAGGAATTCACAAACACCAAAGCATTACAGGTTAAAAGCTTCAAAGCAATCCGAGGTTCCTTACATTTGTGGCAGCAATCTTTTAGAGGAGCGAAAACTCATATATCTACTAACTGAATCCATTTCCCCTTCCTTAATACAAAGATATGAACCACACAACAAAGAAGTTTGCCTAGGCTTTGATCCCTGGTATCACAGCATGATAGTCCAATCACAGGAACCAAAAAGGTAATCCAACAGATACAAAAGATAGAAGTCCAGGCTTTAGGACAGCGTTGGTCAGGCAAGGGCTCCAACCAGCCTCATTCTGGCAGAGATAAGCAGCTGGACGAGTTCGAGCTAGATCTGGGAGGAAGTGGCTTTGTGTTCACGGTGGTGTGACACTCCGTCGTAGCTGACGTCAGCCCAAGACACTCCCCCAAACAGATTTGCAGGGAAAATGACTGACACACACACACGCACAGACATCGTACCATCATAAAATGGTTAGATAAGAGTCAAGACTGACAACGCAGTTTTCTAAGAGACTTTAGGCATCAAAGCTTTTAGTTAAATACATTTAGCATTTTAGATAAAAATAATCATATCAAAATCTAGTAATAAAGAGTCATAGTTAGGTTAAAGGTATAATGGAAATATACAACATTACTCAATCATCAATATCATGTGAGTCAACTTGTTACCAAACAGTAGTACTGAGTTCCCAACAGGTGTTTTTGTGAAAGATTTGTTGAAATGCCGTCTTTATAAAAAGGGAGTAACTCAATTGTCCTTAATTACTTTGTTCTCGTGTTGCATCTTCTACATTCCTGTTCCAACAGTATGTGCCGTTGACAGGTCATAAGATGAACCACGAAAGTAAGGTTGAGCTGTGTAAAGGTTACAGTAGGAATTTACTGCCACGCAGGAGAAAGGGAAGAAAAACCATTACGTGGCGTCGAGTGAGCCTGGAGCCACAGACATTTCAAAGTAATGTGAGGAAGTTCTCACAACACCGAGGGCTTTTTATCCAGCCGATTTCAACCTCCATCAGCTGCAGACGTCGCCATGTTAACTTAGCTTTGGTACAATTCGGATACTGTAAATATGAGATTTTGATGAGTCAAAAGAAATTCATTGCATCTAGTTATTGGTATGCAGGTGATCCCATCGATCCCATTAATAGTGACCAGTCTCATCATTGCACACCGGCGCCTACCTCGCCTTACAATTCCAAGTCTCCGCCGCACGCACCAATGGAGTACTGAAACAACACTTAAACCCAGATACAAAATTCCCCCCAAAGAACGACTTACAACTGCCCATACCTGTCTAAACTTCCAGGGTTGGAGAGGCACATCCTGCCCTGCCGATTGAGAGTTGTCAGCCCTGGCTTCATATCCACCGACCAGTCGTTGCTCCCTGAAGCGAGCAGTGAACCGTTGATCGCTCAAGTGGTGCAAAGGTCGATTTGATTGCGACGTTGGAAGTACAGAAAACACTGCCCATGACATGCGTCGCGTCATGGACCGTTTTCTAAATTGTTCCAACGCGAGACAAATCTTTTCCTTGTACCCTGTGTGAAGCACTTGTTGAACAATAGCTTGTTGAACAACCGTAAAACATAATAATCCCGCATTCCTTATTACAATGAGAGCTGAGACAGAAATCCCCTATAGAATTGGTAGGCAGTGCTCCTCTTCCCGCTACACTGTTCCCCACCCTAGCCGTGATCCAAATAGGGAAAACCAGTTGATGCTTGTTAGAACAGCATATATAAAGATCCTAAAAGGCCATTAAAACCTCCACCAAAATCCTCCGATCTGCGCAAGCCTGCCCCGCGTGTTAACTCTCCATGTTACCCTACAAATAAGGCTTGTGCAATGTTTGCTAGGGCCAAACACATTGGCCTCCCTTATCTTACTGGCAGTGTTTTTCCTTCCTATTCCCTGAAATGACCCGCACCTGAAAACCCATGCTCTATGCTGTATCGGAAGCCATTGGGAGCAGATAACCTCAAGATAGACCATCAAAGCAATCAATACCAGGACAAACATGAACTGAAGGGGCCATGACATGTATAGCATTCGACACACGCCGGGATGTTTGTGAGAGGCAACAGCTGGAAGTAGTTTTAAAGTCTGAATTCCATTTCATTTGACTCGTAAATAATAATAATAAGGGGAGGTTGAGAAACTAAAAATAGAGCCGTGTGACCGATGGGATGGTTTACAGATACAACTGGGCTTACTGTACCCTTAAATCACTGCCCCTGCTGGGACGTGTCTGGGTGTGGTGTACTACATGAAACACAGTAGGGCTGCCCAGGGGGGAGCTAAGGTCTTGGGCAGCAGCGTCCTTCTCCTCCGTCACCCCCCCGTTCCCCTGCTCTTGCGGAACCAGTCGCTCAGTCATGAATCTTAGACCTCTCTCCCAGCATCAAAGGACTAAGCATAGTGGGCCTGCCAACTTAAAAGGGTGAAAGTCACACTGGTGCATGATGACAAAGACATCACACCGCCACACATGAAGTCCTTGATCTACGGCGCTGGTTGATAATGGTGGAAACATTGTGCAAGAGGACCCTCTAGTGGTGTTCACCATCCGGCCAAAAGAGGAGGATTAACACGTATCCGATGTCTGCGCTTTGAGGTCATGCACTGGAAAATATGCACGCATTAAGATGCAGGACATGTTTTAAGACCAATCTAAAAACGGCCCACTCTGAAGCACAGCATCTAATCCAAACATCCACGCTGAATTCACCAGGGCACGCATCCAGGTGCTGCCAAGACAACTGGCCACATTTTTGGGAATAAAATAAAGCCAATTCTCCCAACAATGAAAAAAACACATTGTCCCGGGCGTGTGCCCGTGTGCACTCAGCTTCAGAAGAGAGGACGGGGCGCCGGGCCAGTCGGCGACATGTAACTTGTGGCAACTTGCCACAAGGGGAACAGAGTGCCAGTGTGTGTCAAAGAGAGAAGTCATGCGATCCATGCGTGCAGAGCCCACCCTCTGCACCTCCTGGCAGCTGACCGGGGCCAGACACAGAGAAGGCCTTTCTTTTCGTCACCGTTTCCAGCGAGGTCCTGCAGGAGGCAGGTTGCGTGCAGGAAGGAACTACTTGATACCAATATGGAGAGAGCAGCCATCCAAATAAAATAAAAAGCCAGGCCACTTGGTAAACAACTACTGTACGCATGGTGCCATGGAGAAGCTTGTAAAAAAAAAAAAAATGCAGTGCGAAGAAAAGGGATGTGAACAAAATAACATTGCCGAGGGTATCATCCAAGTGGACGATTACAACAGCGGGAGGTTTGGCCTTCACCTGAGGTAATCTTGTAGACTTTGCCTTGACCGCTAGTCATCCATTATCAGGCTCATCAAATAAGCATTTCAGTTCAAACGTCAACACATGGCAGTAGAGTGAGATTTTAGCTATACATAACACATAATCAAACATTGTTTACATTCAATTCATAAATGGGGACAAAATAAAAAAATACATGGGCATAATATACCTTTTGTATAGTCTAGCTCACTTCAAACTTCCGGGGCTGTACAGACTGCCTCTATATGAGCCAGCGCCAATGGGACAGGACTGGCTTAACTCAAACACAGAAAAAGACCAAGTGAATAACTGAGAGTACAGTTACCCTTCAATCCAGCAAGGTAGGAGCACAGGTTCAGCATCTATACAAGGACAGTCCTCAGGTTCTGAGGGCGGGCTCGCATGGCAAGACCAGGAACCAGACCCAATGAACGAATTGCGGCGCCATGTGAAATGAGTTGGGTTGTATTTAACGGGCCTGTGCAAGAGGTCAGATGTCAAAGCGCTGCCCGTTAAAATAGACCGTTTCTGCGAGCGCCCTCGGCAGCGGCTTGCGCACGGGGCGCAGAGAAACTCATTTCGCACACCGCCCAACTGGGTCGGCAGTAGTGAAACCGCCCCTGCGTGGTACCACCGTGGAAGCCTGTTTTTGACCTCCATGTTGGACTCGCTCGCATAGAGCTGTAAATTAAACTTGCCGTTTGGTCTCCGAGCAGGATCCCCGAGCCGCAGCTGAGGAGGAGCGGCTTCCAGGAGCCAACTGTCACGCCACACACGCGGCCGCGCCCAGCCATTCACAGACTGGCTCAGATCCACGCTGGCCAAGTCACGGCCTGAAAGGAGGGCTTCCCACAAGACGTGGCGTGCTGCGTTTTGGCATGGATTCTGCCATCTGTGACTACATACTGAAGTGAAAATGCTTTCATATTTTTTTCATCTTTCTATAAAAAGGGTGAAGGGGGGGATTTTACGCTACAAAGAGGGAAAGAATTTGAATAACCAGCTGTGATACGACAACCTCATTTCAAACTTACAAACATGCAGTGCGACCAATATGCTCAATAAGTCGCACAATGTGCAACCTCCGATAAAGCAAAACGTGTGCCTCTACAAAATATTAATTAGTGGCATTTAAACAATAGATTTTCCTGGGTACACCCATGTGTTTTGTTACCCTTTATTTTTTAGGTGAATGTTATATTGCCAATTTCTCAAGCGTTCTGCTTTCACTCACAGAGTGAGACAAATATCTGCCTTTTGTCAACTTTCTCTCCTGCACAGGCGTTATCTACGCCAGAGTCCAAGGTTATGCATCTGGACTTAACATTATTGAAGATTTTGGGAATCATATAACCTATATAAATTAACAAAAATATTAAACTCTCTTAACATTAAGTTTATTAAGATGTCGTTTTGGTCGAAAGAGCAAAATAAGCTAATTGATTTAAATGCTACAATTTAGAAAGAAGTAAAAGCTTTTCATTTTAGAAAATGAACAGCTTTGCCCTCGTTATATTTCGTAATAAACAAGCTCCCTTTATTCTTACTGTAGGGCATTTGTTTACATGATAGGTCAATTTTACTAGCCTCTTTCTAATGCTCAAATGGTTGTTGCTGGTTCTCGATTTTTAAGGTAGGAGCATCGGTCCTCCTGCGTTAAAGGAGCCAATCATTATCAACCTAAACTGTACAGTAGCAAATCGTAAGCCAGCTGCACATTAATGCTAATGCATCACAGCAACCATTTGTGGAGTCAGTGACAGAGAAAAATAATGCCAAAGTCAATGCCACCACACATTTGCCATACCCTGAGGCACCATTGTTTTTTTCTTACAACATGAATGCTTCCGGCCATCATGTATTGCGTCCCTTTATGTGGAAGAAGGAAGTGACAACCCCCCCCACACACGCACACACACACACTCATGTCACCTCCTACACCCCAAGTCATTGGTCATGTTGAAGTAGCTGTGAAACCCAGAGCCATTTGGTCATCATGCTACAAGACCCTGCCACACCCATACATTTTCGTTGTATGCATGTGTCCATTTGAACCCTTTGGCACAATAAGCCCATCATCAGCCCATTAGGCTAACCCACAGTTTGTTATCTTAATTCAGCCATCAATACCTACGCACAATTCTCGTTAGGGGGAGATTCGGGGGTAAAGGGAGGGTTGGCCAATGGACAGTGAAAAGGTTTCTGCCGAGAGGAAGCAGCCAAAATACCCCAATACAAGGGCACAGGACACCTGTGGTTGGTTCCTCTGACCTAAATATAGCCCACATACACCCGAAATACATCGAGTATGCCGTATCAGTTGATTAGCGATGACCAAAAACAGACATGGAGAAACACTGCGTGGTAGCAAGGGCCATGTCTTGTGTGCGCGCGCGAGTGCCAGGAGTAAATCTCCAGTCGACTGCCAGGCTGATCCACCCTGGATCTTCATTGAGCTGGCTGATCCACCACCGTGAAGCCATTATCCGCAATGATGTCAATATGACCCACATACAACCATAAAAAGCTTGCAAAGCAGCGCCAGCACGGTCCAACCAAGGCTGTGATCAAATCATTTGAATATAGTAGTACAGGTACAGGAAAATATCTCTTGTGTTTGAACAGTTTATAGGGCTGTTCATATTTACAGTAATTCAATGTGTAACTACATTATTGGAAATGTTGGTGTTCCGGTTATCAGTTCCATCTTCCTCTTTAATGCATTCATAAAAATAAGTGTACCTGATGGGAGGGGCACCTGAATCTGGACTTCACCACTACAATATCTGTATTTTTTCCCCTCTGACGGCACACGCCATTGAAACGTATAGAAACATTCATTGATGAAGGGGTTTTACGTACACACGACCCATATCATGGATTGGTAGACTTGGTGAGGTGGATGTTTGAGGGGATAACGTTATGTCACATCATGTACCATCCACACCCAGAGGCAAGTGAATCAACGAGTGTGTGGCGGATGATGCTGACGTCACAAGATGGCTGAAGGTTATTTACAAGCCTAAAAGATGTACAAAAACTTGACATGGGCCCATTATCTGAAGCACATATAACAGCTCCAACCTATTAACCATCTGGGACTGCCATTAAAACCAAAATCATACACATAGCACACGAAGAAGCAGTGGACCTCGGGCAGACCATCCATTCAAACCCGTTAACTCTGTCCAAGTATATTTCATTGCCTATATGTGAGGAATATTTAACGAAACGAAAACATTATGTTGGAGTCTTGTTAAACAAAACCTCGAAACTAATATAATATGCCTCAGAAAAATACATAAAGAAGCCTTAAATAAGCCCCTTAAAGTAACACAATGCTAACGGTACTAGCGTCCACACCTTCTGGGGACCAGCGCGGAGGTCCCGGTGGTCGCTGAACTGGTGTGTGTTTAATTACCTTTCTTTCATGAAGTGCTTGATCCTGACGATAGCCTTCTCGTCTATCTTCCTGAGGAAGGTTTTCAAGCGTTCTCTTTTGTTTTCAAGCATTCTTTCCTGGCCCGGCTGTTATCTCGCCTTCTCCACGCCGACTCTTCCAGTGGATTTGTTTGGCTCGGGCTGAGCCTTTTTTTCTCTCTCTCGCCGTGTATGGCTCATAAAGATAATACGCCTAAATCAGCCGAACCCTGCCGACCAATGGAATCGAGCGGATTTGTAGAAAAAAAGTCATGTCAGTCTGTTCAGCCAATGAGAAACGGGCAGCCGACCGCCCATTGCCTTATATGGGGGCCTTGTTATATGCATAGGTGGGGTCATATTTATGTACAAGGGAGGCCTGTGAATGAATTTCAGTCGACATAATTTTGTGCTTAACAACGTGTCAATCAACATTTATAATCCGAGCGTTATAATCCAAGCCTCAAAATAATAGCTTGCATGAGAAAACGCTGCACATAACGCACAGTAATGTGCATTACTAATTTAAGATCAACGAGATAGCCTACAATGATTGATGTTCTTGACGTTCAAGTGCTGCAAGAGTATAACAATAAAGTAAAAATAATATTTAATTATGATTTTTTTTAAACATCCAATAGTCCAACATGTAAAATTTTCATAGTTAAAACCCTGGGCATTGGTAAACATATTGTTCTACAAATAAGAATGAAGTGATCGACCAGTCCACACTGTGTGGTTGTGTTTTAGTTTAGTTCACAGTAGTTAAAAAAACATTTTTTCAATAAACAATAATTATATATATTTATATTTATATATTCCTCTTAGATTTAATAAATTATTGATCTTGAAAGCCTGCTGGTGAAGTTTTGCTGAGCCAACAGTACAAACAATGCCTACAAACTGAGAGAACACAGGCTAAAAGAGAAAGGATGTACTGGTCTTTAGTATGATACTGTAAACCAAACCTCGGAATGAACAGGCCAGGGTTGCTGACTTATCAGGACATTGAGATAGTCCTGCAGTTAGGGAAAACAATTCCCTTATCTCCTCCAGAGTGAGAACATATCTTTATAAAAGTTCTCCACTAAACATTCTACTGGTATCAATTACATACTTGCTTTATATATAATTAACAGAGGTATGAAAAACACAAAATACTATACGTCACCGTCATAGCGACATATCAATTAATTCCTTAATGCGTACACCAATGGTTGGAGGCTGGAGTTTATTTGCTTTTCGCAAATATGAACTGTATGAGGTCTTTTTTTTTTTTATAAAAGACAAGAACAAAACAGGTGGAAGTATAATATTTGCTTTGAGAAGCGGCTGGAGGGAAAACGCAAAATGCTCAATGTGTCCACCTCATTTCCTTTCAGTTTTAGATTCTAAATGACATTTCAGAATGAAGGACAATATCATTTGGAGCAGGGATGTTGCTAGCATGGGGAGGGTAGGGATTTGTAGGCAAAAATATGAAAGATTGTCTTGACCACGTACGATTCATTCATGAAGCAGACTAATTATCCAATGTCATTAATGAGTAGGTTTATCAGCCCATCCCAACATATTCCAAACTGACGCCATGCAACAACAACTGGCCACTGGATTTTGATTCACATTCCGGGCTCATTCTTCAAGTCATGCCACCTAGCAGTCTCAGACACACCACACTGTTGTCACGCTGCACTATAGCGTGATTACGCTCCGAATGACCCCGGAACACAACGCATTCAACGGAAAAGCGTTACACAACACAGCGCAAAGAAAGTTGCGCCATGTTTCGTTGTTGTGGTTCACACTCATTGGTCACGTGGTGCTTATTGAATACATACATGTTCACTCAGATAGAACATTTTTCTCTGTAACAAGGGTACAACAAACAAAAGATGGAAAATGTTCCTTATTTTGTGAAAAACATTGTGCACATTTTGGTGTTTCTTCTGGACTGCTTCTCAGGTCCTGCTCCACAACAGAACAGAGGTTACAGTGTGCAGCCTCATGACCCAGCATGCGTGTGAGTGCACACGCAGAGATGCACACACACACACACACACACACACACACACACACACACACACACACACACACACACACACACACACACACACACACACACACACACGACCATACATACGCCTGCATACACACGCATGAAGCCACACACACCCTCACAGTCATAGACAGACGCATAAACACATGCAGAACGCACACACACAGGCACACACAGGCACACACACACACACACACACACACACACACACACACACACACACACACACACACACACACACACACACACACACACACACACACACACACACACACACACACACACACACACACACACACACACATGCTGCCACTCATATGCCCATACACACAGACACACACACACATGCACACACACACACACAGACAACAATTGGCCCGCTGCCTCCCAGTCCTATCGTCCGTTTGGGTGAACAGAGCCGACATTATGGAGGAAGTCAGGCTGCGCCCGGGCTGAGTGGGAGACCTCATTATCAGCAGAGAAATACCAGGGAGTGTGGAGATCATGAGATCAATGACAACCGCATATTCCTGAATCCTTGATTCTTGGACCATTTTGGTAGGGCTATTCTGGGACGGCAATCCCCTACTGTTACATTTTGACAAAGCAGATGGCGTTGACACATATCAGTTCATGCTTTCTAGCCGGAATAGCATTGACTGAGTATAATGGGGAATTACCGCACCAAAATTTGGAACACCCTAAACAATTCCATTAGTCTATAACCGTCTAGTGCGGTAACTTAATATAGTTTGTATGAAGACTCATGCATGTTTACACAGTTCACTGTCATATCGCACGGGGGTCAACATTGACACTCTGAATCAGCTCTTGTGAACTTTTCACCCTTTGCTGATCTATTGAAGCCTGTTTCTCACCACCGAATTAGTCAATAGGTAAATATTGACACATGTGGATATTTGGTCAGAAATATCCCCCCAAAAAACCAACCACTTTATAATTGTATAAGAAAGACATACTAAATATAACCGAATACTTGTATTGTGTCTGATACTGGCATTTGGCATTGCTGTTTGAGATTTCAAATTCGTTAAAGTGCTCAAAAAATAAACGTAACTTTGTTTTATACTGCTCATAACACTCAAGTATCACTCTCTGCACCATTTAAATATTACCTTTACATAAAAACCAACCATTCCTTTTGGGGGGCATTTCATACTTAGCATCAGGCCAAACTATGTGAAGGTCCCATCACCTATGTACTACGAGAAGGTGAAAGTGAGATTACCTTTAATTGAGTGTTAATCAGTTAGAAAGTGCTGTGGATGTTTGTACAGAATCCTCCTGCTCCCCCTCACTATCAGCCTTGTGACCTTGGGATAACGGTGGCACCTTGGCCTAAGAATAAGGCTGTCATGACGCAGGAAGTACAGCATCTCCTCAAGAGCACAGCTGTGAAGGAGCGCTGACCATGCAGGTTCCAGAAGGACATCGTAGACTGGCCCACTTGGTCTAATAACGGGGCGTACTTTCATTGTTCCATGTTTTTAATATGGATTCTATTAAATAGTTTTTAAGCACCGATGCCTCACAACAGCAAGAGATTGTCTTTGTTTGAAGCCATTTGTTTGAAGGTAACTGTCTGCAGCTTACTTGTTCAGATTCATGTCACTTTAACTATTGTTTATTAATTGTTCTGTTTAAATTGGTCCCGATATTAATAGAATCCGAGAATATAATCTTTTGTATAATTATTGTCCCCTTGATTTCGAAGCACAATTCGTCATTGTGTGTATGTACTCATTTGAATACTGCGTCCAAAACTCAAATGAACAGAACTGGATGTTCTCTTCTAGCTCATTACAGATTTTTTCAATTGCTTGAACACATTGTGCAAAACTTGGCTTATTGTGTCAAAACTCAACACACAAGCAAATAAGACACAACACTGAGAAATATACCATTCACATCTATGTCAAATTGAAACTCTTCTATCAAAACCTAACAATCCTTTGTTATAATGTCACTATGACAAAATGATACACACTTGTATCATATGAATACACTTTCAGATCAGCAGCAACACACTAGTCTACTTTATATAAAACACTGCAGTCTTCCATATTCACTGTCTTTATTCAGTTCCACAGAAGGCACGTTTTCACAACAACCAAAAAATTGAATACTCAATACTGTACATTGCAGTACTGTACTTAAAATTAGTAAATTAGTAAAGTAAATTCATTTTAAGCTAATATATAACAAAAATTAAGGAAAAATTCACAACTGTACTGTAAACACAGAAAAACACGGCAATTGTGCGTGGGTGGGCTTATGGATCCTCGCCTTGTGTGCCGAATCCATCCATGGATTGACCTTACCTCAATGTCTCCGCAGGCCTGTTCCATTGCCTGCAGAAGAGGCATGCGGGCATTTGGTTGGCGGTCATACACACTACATCCTCAAGCCGAAAAAAAACCTTCTATAGGGTTTAGAAATGGCGAGTATACGACTTCAAATTGTTTATGGTTGGTGTACCAGTTACGGACCAAAACAACCCGATGGAAATGAACATTATCCCAGACAACAACAAACCTGGGCTGCTCTGATCTGTCCTGTTCAGCTGCATCATGAAGTGCATCTAGAAGTGTGATGATATGTTGGGTATTGTAGGGACCTATTTTTGCATGATGATGCAGTTACCCTCGAAGGCTTGTCGCAGCACACAATGATATATTTCCCCCGCGCTGCCCCGGGACGTGCACAATTGCCCTTTGGCCTTTTTGTAGCTGGCTGATAGGTGTTCAGTTTTGTAAGTAAGTGTTTTGAGGTGTGTATTTAAGTGTTTTCAATTAACCAATGTGTTTAGTATTTTGAATAGATGTGTTTTCCCACTGATATACTGAGATGTCATTTTTGATCTAAGTGTCTTAGGTTTGAAATAGTGTGTAGTGGGCAGGAGCAAGTGTGTTGCAGAAAGGAGCAAGTGTGTTGCAGGATAGCAACTAAATTGCAGAGCAGCGCTTTGGTTTAAGGAATGGTTACATGTGTTTAAGGTATAGTAACAAAAACTTCAAGTTGTGTTACTTTGGTCTAAGCATGTGCATAGTGTTCAAGCACTTGAAAAAAACTGTAAACTGAGTCGTTTAATGGAAAATGTATTTCTTGAGTTTTGTCACGTGTAATCATCTTCTCTTTTTTCAGACTCCTAGTTAGCGGCGTAGTGTATGTATGCGGGATGCATGCTTGTGTGAAGGGTGCTTGTGTTATATAAATCTAGCACAAAAAGTAAGGAAATTTGTGTTTGGTCGATTAATTCTCTGTGATAACAATGCTTTTTGGCAATAAATATTATACCGTTGGAAAGCCTGTTTAGTTGCCCCATTTGTAAGGAACATGCATTTGTGGGATGAGCAGCAGCGATGAGTATGTGGGTTGCGCCCATGAAAAATTTGCCAAATCTTTTCTGCCATTGCCAAACAGGTTATTTTGCTGTTGCTATTGACACTGGTTTTGAGCTTCTGGTACCCCCAGGTGCTGCCAATCAGGTGCCTGATTGGCATCTGATTGGCCTGATTCCGCAAAACCAAGTTACGGCATTATTTGGAGTGAGCCTTGTACCCTCTCCAAACTGAAGGCCGAGTTCCATATAATCGGGGATGTCAAAGGCAGGCTGCGAAGTGGGCGCCCAAGAAGACAACACCCCAAGAAGACCATTTCATCACCCTGTCAGCACTTAGGTGCCGTAGGCTGTCTTCTACAGATTTGCAGTCAAGGTTTGCAGGACGATATGGCCGACGGCTCTCTGCCCAGACAATCCGGAACAGACTACACGCAGCCAATCTCCGGTCTCATAGGGCTGACAGGAGTCCTGCCATGACTGCCCTTCACCATCAGGCCCGTATTCACTGATGTCGGCAACACGTGCACTGGAACCTGAACATGTGGAGGAACGTTATGTTCAGTGATGAGTCCAGTCCGGCATGAGGAGGAGGTGCCAGGCTGTGTGGCTGTGTATGGTTCTTCTACACGCTACTGAGGCTCCTGTTTGTGAAATTAATGAATTGCTAAATTGGCAACATGTCTTGTTACTTCAAACTTCAATCATCCAACCCACCAAACACCAAACAAGTCAATGGCAGAATAGGCTGTTTGGCATTGGCAGAGAAGATTTGGCAAATTTTTCATGGGCGCAACTCACATACTCAGCTCTGCTGCTCATCCCAGGAGTGCATGCTCCTTACAAATGGAGCACCCTTTAAGGGAACTATACAGGCTTTCCAACGGTAGATTTATTGCCAAAAAGCATTGTTACCACAGAGGAATAATCAACAAAACACAAATTTCCTTACTTTTTCTGCTGAGTTTGTATAATAATATAGTAAGGCAAGTAATAAGGTCAAACAAGTAAAATTTGCTAGTTTCTTCCATTATAGTCTCACTTAGGGTAATACTCCTGGCATGGTCCTTCGAATGCAAAGACAAAATGTGATAAATATGATGATGATGCTTTGAATAATTTAGAAGGGCACTTGGTTGTAGTAAATTATCTTGACAGTCCTTAGTGGAAACCTCAATATAAATCTCTTTGGAGATTAGGGGGGTAGAAAATTCCATGGCTTTAATGGAAAAACATGAGATTACCAGGAATTTCCACATGGGAAATTGTTGTCTGCAAGGGCAGACAGAATGCTGTTGTTTTTTGATTCAACCTTCCCAGAACATCGTACGAGCCGTGGATCACATGAGACAAAAGGGAGATGACAAAAATCGTCATCATATGCAACATCATGACATGTGCAACATGTGATCAATAGTTTCCAGTGCAACAGTTCTACACATAAAAATAGAGATATTTTAGATGTAGACCTTGAATAACAAGAGAAAGGATCTTAGTCAAATATATTACAGATCAGATACATTAAATTGCCTTTTTCAGACCCGAAAGTTTCTAAAATACAACTGGAGAGAATGTAGCAGATTATAATATATTGATACAATGTCTGAAAAAAAAAACATGCCCTCTGCCTCAACATTGTGTTCGCTCCACAATAACATACTGTAGCGGCAACCAAGAAGCACACGCAGTCAGGTTTTAACTCAACTGTAGCTCTGCGTCCCATACACCGCACGACTGCAGGCTACTTTTAATCCACACACAAACGCACGAGAAAACAGCACACCCAACATGAACAAACTTGACACAGTCAGCGATGTATAACGATAAATACATAGTAGCATTGAACAACACACAACTAAACAACACCCCGAACCCATCAACCCCCACTCAACCCACCAACAAACAAAGACTTTAAAACCCCATTTCATCAACTGAAAACACTTAACACCCAGGATCCCCATACGCGGGTCGCCACAATACTAAACGTTTCCCTGTAAAGCCCTTTGAGACGCGTCAGACATGAAACACCTGTGCATCAGGCTATCTGCCATTGTTCATGTCAGTGTGCAGAGGTGAAAAAGGTCATGGCTTGGCCATACAGACCCTTCCTCCGATAAGGTTGAGGTCTTGTAGGGGGGTGTGGGGTAAGGGTTGGTGGGGAGGGGCCTCTCACCTATTATAAGGTATCACCTTACCTCCAACACTGACACATTGTCTGCATCCATTTCCCATGTGGCATCCTTCCCCCTTTCTCTTATTCACCAATATAGTAAAACAACTTCCCTAATAGTCGACACTTGACTAATCAGGCCTACACTCAGACACTCATCATTCATGTGCAGCACGTCTAACGCTCTGATTGAGTCTGTTCACCTTGACGTAACGATGTCTTGTGTTATAAAGAAGCTCCTTGCGCGAATTAGCCAGGGCTCGGGTGTCATTCACATGATCCCCGGCCTACTACGGTTCAGGTTCCTCCACTGTGGGGGACAAGCAAGGCCTCTTTACGGCCTGCGGCTGTTACCTAGCTACCCTCATCACTAATTCAGCGCCCCCAGCGAGCTGCCCTAGGTGTTCTACTAGGTGCTCCCGACAGCAGCAGGGACAGTTTCTCTGCGCCCCGGCCAGAGAAGCACACAACCCAGGCTCCAGTACGAGGACGACCACGGTCAAGAACGGAGCCCATGGAGAACGGAGAGGCCAAGAGCCCCGAGACCGAGGAAGAGACAATGGCGATTGCAGCGGCGGTGGCGGCGTCAGCGGCTCCGGTGACAGGGGCCCCAAATGACGAACCGAAGGCCCAAAGCCAGACGACCGGCCCTAACCCGGAGGGCTCGGAACCCACGGCACCCCCGCTGCCCCCTCCGTCGCCACCTCTGGCGGGCCCAGCGGAGTATCCCAGGCCCAGGCTCGTGTTCCACACCCAGCTGGCCCACGGGAGCCCCACGGGACGCATCAGCGGCTTCACCAACGTCAAGGAGCTGTACGCCAAAATCGCAGAGGTGTTCAACATCTCCGCCTCTGAGGTAAGGCATCCATTTTAATTTATATTACACAAGCTAAGAGTTCACCCGGGTTGAGGAGAGAGCTATTGTTTTGTTCACGGTTGACCGCACTTCCTGGCCAGGTAAAAATTAAGCTGAAAGCCAACGGTGGATAGATCGAATCATCTGGCCGGTAAAACATTGCAGGGGTTACATATTAAAATGCTTAATTGGCAGGTAGGCTTTTTTCCGGTTTGGCAGATAGCAAAAACAAAAGCCTTTTTGAACCCTGCTGAGATATGATAACCAATAACCAGAATAACGGCTTGCTGTTTGTTTTGTACGTGGCATTGTTTTGGTTAAATGTATGATTGACGGTGATAATGATACGGTAGTAATCAGCACTGTAAGCGCGGTGGTCAGTCGAGGTCTGTGTCGGGTTTTGTCTGGTGCTGGGGGAAGGTGTTACATTTCGGCTCTTCCGACAGCGTTTCCATGATGCGCTCGCTGAAGAGGGTTACACCTCGGCGCCACCAGCTGTCTGGGCCGGCACTAATTCGATCCGTTGTCGGGATCAATAATGCAAATAAATAAACTAAAAATGATCTTTAGTTTGACGGGTGACGGAGTAGGCAGCGGTGGCAAAAGTGCACATTCGTCACTCAAGTAGAAGAACAGATACTTGTTTATAAAAAGGCTCTAGTAAAGTACAAGTACTGATTCAACTTCTTTACTTAAGTAAAAGTGGAAAATTACAGGCTCTGAAATGTATTCAAAGTATAAAAGTAAAGAAGTAGGCTATCCCTGGGACATTCTACATGCTGTTTCTGTGCAAAGCTAACTGAACCGCACATCATATTAATATAATTCAAAGACTGTTTGGGTTTGAACCATTCTAACTTCAAATGAAATAAAAAATTAAATGAAGATGTACTTTGCACCGATGAACAAATCAGTTTTGAATTTCAGCAGCGGAACTCTGTTTTTCTAGAGTTTTTTTTGCTAGAAATTCCATAACGTCTTCTACAGGACTAAAAACCATACTTAATTACAGTAACAACGTTTTCGTTAATTCCCACTTCTGCACATACAGCAGATAAAGGGGAATCATACTGATAAGATTGGAAGAAACCTTCATGTGAAGCGCAGTGCATCAAGGGTTTTGAACCCAGCATCTTGCGTTAAATATTGTACTAATTGTATTGTGTCACTGAAGATTTTAAATGAATATAGATGGCTGAGGCAATTTATAATGCTGTGTGTATGGTCACATTGGGGACAAAACAGATCTGACTTTTTATATCTATTTTGGAACAACTTAGCATGAACAAGTTAAAAGAATAACTTTGACAGTGCATCTGAACAGAACATGTTGTTATGATCCTTTTGATTTCAAAACACAATTTGTCATTGTGTGGATACATTCGTTTAAATACAACTGCCATAGCTAAATGGAACAGAACTCAATGTTCTGGATATTCTCTGTCCGGCTACGTCATTCAACAGATTCAGTTTAAATGGAAAGTGGATTTCTTGAATGATTTAGTAACAATGTGTGGTCACAAGCTACATTACTCTTTTATCAGACACCTAGTGTGTGTGTGCAGGCTGGATGCGTGTGTGGAAGGTGTGTATATATATATATGGTCTATATATATATTCACAGAGAGAGGGGGATGGACAGAGAGAGTGAGTCAGGGGGAGGGTGGAAAATAAGACACACAGAAGGAGATAATGTACACTATGGTCGTATCCTCAGGTAATACACATTAAGATAAGAGGCTGACATTGGTCTTATCGCATGCTTATCGGCGGCGGTGCTGCCAAGGCCAGTCTAACACGCTGGTGCAAAACAAGCAGTCGCACGCGAAGGGGTAAATGAATTGAATGGCTGAGATATGTGTCTGCATATATTCCATAGGAAGTGACCTTGACCGGCTTATCAGCACACACAGAGACTGAAGCTACACATTCAAAGCTGTTTACACCTGCTTTTAACAAGTTTCCTTTAGATCCACTATACGTGACATTTTGTTAAATCAAAGAATTATAGTACTTCCCTATATATTTATAATGATTAATCTGCAATGCCATATGATATGAAATCACTTTCACGACCAGACAAGTTATGTTATGAGGAGCTGAACAAATTAACAGACAGATCACAGTATATTATGTTCTTTACATAGGCCATTGAAACGATGGCTATATAAGTAGGCCTACTGTAGCAAAAAGGCCTACTCAACATAAGTAGCTAATTTTGACATAATATATGTAGTATGCGGCTAAAACAAATGAAATAAACCCTCACTGATGAACAAATGAATGAATTGGTGGCTGATATGGTCTTATAGTTTATAACAGAGCTGGTCGTGTACAATTATGAAAATATGTTGTATTGGGTTTCAGTGCATTCCACAAGGTGACGACCCAGGCTTGGAAGTTCGAAACGTAGGTCTTCTTCGTAGGAAATTGATGTGGTAACCTTTAAAATGCACTGGGGCTGTACAGGAACTGATGCTCAGCTGTTACTTTCATTTCACAGCCATTTACAAGCCGCAAAATACAGAACAAGGGCCTGACCTTTTTTCGGGGACAATTGTATGTTTTTTTTTAGGGCGGCACACTCAGAGCCCCAGTTCCCGTTTGACTCAGCGCTTAAAAATGCATCATACAATACACTGGTATACCTGGCTGACCCTCACTGTTTTCGTGGTTGCATTGCCATAAACCGTTTTACATCATATGCATCAGGGGTTCCCACAGCTTGGGCGGCCACCGAAGCATCACACGCCTCTCCCCCCGGAAAACTACACCACCTTAACTAACACCTTTTCTGGCGGAAACCCTGTACATGTTAACAACAACGTGTCTATTAAAAGTTGTATTCGGTGGACCAACCGTGTTTTTTCATGTCTGTACGAGTACACTTGAGACATTTAGGCCTTACATGAATTGTGGTTCACACGGATTACAAATGCAAGCACGGATTGTCAATCTCTTCAAACAGATTGGTAATAATTTCGCACCGATTAACAATACAAACACAGACGACTAATGCACGCAGGCATTGTAAATCTGTTTACATTAACAATATAGAGAAACATTAACCCCCATGGCTCTATCGCCTTTGAGTAGGCTTATCCAGTGAGTGACTGAAGTCAGGCTCAGAGAGTTTATGGGAAGCCTGATTGAACATGCTTGATTGGTGAAGCTAAGACGTGGATCTTTTGATCATGCTTTTCCTGGCAACCGATGACCTTTTTTCAGGCAGTCACATAGCATGGCCTTGAACTGCACTCAGACGGCAATGAAAGACCAATTAGATCACTCCATTGACAACGTCTCGTTGAGAATCACCTGTGTGTGTGTGTGTGTGTGTGTGTGTGTGGTCTTTTTGGTTGTGAAATACCACCAACATTAAATGTAAATGCAGTGTTACAACATTTGCATTTACTTTAACTCTGTATTGACTATTTATTTTTACCATGCTTTTATCTGAAAAATCGTACAGAGATTTCAGATACAGTTCCTTAATGAAGCAGTGGTGAGGCCTGCCTCAAGGACGTCTGTGTAGGCACCCGGTGGCATACCTTTGGGATCTGACATAATAGGAGGGCAGAGGCTATTTATCTTTGACTGAGACATCCAAACCTTGACACTCCACTGCCCCTGCTGACTGAGTTTAACAATGCTATTTTGATGGAACACAAGTTCCTCTCAAACAAACATCAGAGATAGAATGACAACTATTTTAAGTTATTACCGAATCCTATGTGTGTTTTCAAGTCTGACTTAATCCGTTTTCAATTTCTCAAGAAAATACTATTTCTACCTGTGCAGGTTTCTGAAACCATGCTGCCCTCTAGTGTTCAACAAAGTGGTGGACGTATGTAAATCGAGTGAATACAACATTTATAAAACTGACTCACATCTACACAGATGGGACTTCTGACTTCTACACAGTAAGGGGTGCAGGAGTATAAGCTCTGTTCCACAATTAAAGGCACCCAGTGCAACTTTCGAGGCTTAAAAATAAACATTCAATTTCTAGTCTTTTTTACACGTAGTAAGTTTCAATAACTCCATACCATTACATACCGACATTCAAGCAGCAAAGATGAGACGTCGTTGTGTGGTGAGAACTGATAGAAAATCGATAACAACAACAATGCCGCCATTTTCTTAATTTTTTGTAACCTACAATAAATAAAGCAGGCTTCCAGTCAATGGAAAAATGGCTTCTCCCCACCGGCGATTGTTGTTGTTTACGATTTTCTATCAGTTCTCACCACACAGCGACGTCTCATCTTTGCTCCTTGAATGTCGATATTTAATGGTATGGAGTTATTGAAACTTACTACGTGTAAAAAAGACTAGAAATTGAATGTTTATTTTTCATTGAATGTTTACATAAAGTTGCACTGGGTGCCTTTAAATAGTGGATTCAGGGTATAGTGGATACAGGGCCATATGGCAGCACTACATTTCCTACGTTTTTATTCCTTATCGCACCCTATGTAACTTGGTCCACTTTGAATGAATTTGCTTCTCTCTTCATCTTCTCTACCAACCATGATCCCTCCTTCTCAAAGCGACCTAAGCTCTGTTTTGGTTTCTCACTCCTTAGATCTTGTTCTGCACCTTGAACTCACACAAGGTGGACATGCAGAAGCTGCTGGGGGGGCAGATCGGCCTGGAGGACTTCATCTTCGCCCACGTCCGGGGGGAGACCAAGGAGGTCGAGGTGACCAAGACGGAAGACGCCCTGGGCCTCACCATCACGGACAACGGAGCCGGCTACGCCTTCATCAAGGTGGAGGATAAGGAAACAATGACGATAGCGATATCATAAAACAGTTAGGGGTTACAACGGGACATAAGAACAGTTAGGATTATATAACAGAACAGACCTTTTAAGGAATTTCTCTTAATTGTAATAATATTTTCATGAATTGTGTCGAGAGAGAGAGAGAGGGAGAGAGAGAGGGAGAGAGAGAGAGAGAGAGAGAGAGAGAGAGAGAGAGAGAGAGAGAGAGAGAGAGAGAGAGAGAGACAACTTTATTAATCCCCAAAATTCCTTTGTGATTTGGTGATTTAACCTTCTGCTATCGGTCTCGTTTGTCACCGCCTAGCTTAGCTTTGGGCTACTCGCTGACACCACTTTGCACTGACCTTTCCTCCAGAGAATAAAGGAAGGCAGCACCATAGACCAGCTGAAAACGGTCTGCGTCGGGGACCACATCGAAGCCATCAACGACCAGAGCATCGTGGGCTGTCGGCACTACGAGGTGGCCAAGATGCTGAAGGAGCAGCCGCGGGGGGTGCCGTTCACCCTGCGGCTGGTGGAACCCAAGAAGGCCTTCGGTGAGTCCTGATGGGAGACACGACTCGCCCACCCAGGGTGGCAGTGGAGTTTATTTCAATACAAATCATCATTTGTGTACTCACTTCATTTAAGTTTTACACACACACACACACACACACACACACACACACACACACACACACACACACACACACACACACACACACACACACACACACACACACACACACACACACACACACACACACACCAGTGAATTGTTTTTTACAGTTTGGACACATTTTTTACGCTCACTAGCAGTGTTATTAATTTTATATTTTATATTTTGTAAAATATAGGTGATCTGGTAGCTATAATTAAAGGCACGTCTGCATGAACAAGCTGAAGGCCCAGTAGAGAAGGTCTGAATTGTCCAGCCTGATTCTCTGGCGCCCTCTAGTGACAGCATCCGGATTATTCAAATGAGCACGATGACGTGCCACATATGCAAAAGCTGAACGCGACTTCTGCAGCAGCCTCTGCTTGGTCCACATCTGGAGTAAGCAGCTGGTGGAGAGGGACGGGGTGCCTTGCTCTGTCCGCTGACCCGTTGTAAATATAGTGGCCATGTCGTCGTATAAGATATATCATAAACTCATAATCTCATGGGAAACACCAACGATGTAGTTTTACAGATTTACCTTATTTTTTTTTACTGAAAATCGGGTCACATTTAATTTGTAGAAACATAGTTGTGGATGCAGCGCCCTCCTTTGACCAGATACGATCACTACATCCCGTTCAGTTGAGTCAACGCAAACAATTGAATCCAAACTCCTACTGCACGACAGCAATATATTGTTGTTTTAATTTCCACTGACAAATTTACTTGTTGTACATTTATTGGACATATTGTACAGTTGCTTTGGATAAAAGTGTCTGCTGAATGCCCTAGATATAATTGTTAATGTAAATGTAAAAATAACTGTATAGGCCTACTAATAACCTTGGTTTGTACTTACAAGTAGTATCAGCTCTCTCACTTAAAATGAACCATGTAGGCCTAAAGAAAAACAACCCTAGCCATTATCTTAATTTAACTGGAAAAATGCTTGTAACCATAGGGGATTCCGGCATGTAGGCCTATTTAATTTAAAAAAAGTCATGAATGTTTATATTTGTCCAGCTTGTAATTCATCCCGGGTATAATGCTGTAGGGGTGTGTGTGTATGTTCAGAGACTTGTCTTATAAACATCCTAAAGGTTCAGACACAGACGTTTCAAAGGGTCTTGCCAAAGTGTTAGAGCCACATGACACACATTCAACTCACTGAGTTATTTTTAATTCGCAAGTTCTTTCTTTCAAATGAACATACACTAATATAGAAATATAATGACCTAACCTAATGTAATTGTGTCATTATAAAGATGAAATTGACCACTACTGCTGAGAAAATGTAGGAAGTATAGTGTGTTTAAACAATAGTTGTCAGATATACTGCAGAACAATTGCTGGGAAGCCAAACTTACACTCTACCAAAAAAACACACACACACACACACACACACACACACACACACACACACACACACACACACACACACACACACACACACACACACACACACACACACACACACACACACACACACACACAGTGATTAAGTGTGATTAAGTGTGTACTTCCTCACGTACACCTTTCATTCGCCCCACACTTCCGTGCTAGAAACTGTCCAGCCATTGTATACAGTGAGGGAGCAAAATAGAGTTAATGTTGTCCTCTGTTGCTTGGAGAGGCAGCATTCCCTCACACATAGCCCCTTATTCAACATCACCCAGGAGGGAGTGTTGGTATACTGAATACCATCACGGCTGGGATACAGTCCAGGCGTAGGTAGCCTACTTGAGTGGCTGTGAGTAACCTAACCACAGCTAATCACAGCCCGGCGTCCTTGTGATATTGCTTTTATACAATAGCTCTACAAGCACCATGAATTAGTTTAAAGTAATAAGGTCCAACAGATTATTATTATCAGAAGTCTAATTTTTTATTACTCCTTTCCCTGCTCTCTGGAATGCTACCATGCCTAGGTCTGCACGTTATCGCCGGCCAGCTATACTTTGTATCATGTACACTTTTCTGAATGTTTATTATTTATTCTGTATTTATTGTTGTGCAGCCAGTGAAATAAGTGTCTGCCAACATGTCTCTTTTATACTCTCTATCAGCACTAATGGAATGCTAGACTGGACACCAGATGAATCTGCTCGCTCATGTTTTATTTGCTCTCGCAAATGCATCTGGTCCTCTCTCTATTGGACAGATTTCCAGCAGACCTGGCCCAGATCTGGGCCAATCACAACCGTTTATTTAATTAGGAGCGTGTTTGAAATCAAGACCGCCAAGAGGAGCATCTTATTTTCATAAACAACCAAGATGGCTGCAGTTGATGTGTCACACGTTTCGCTGCTCTGATTGGTTATAGGTTCTATCCAATTGTGTCCAGAGGCATTTTTGTTCTGCATCCGTTGATTACGCCCCTGAAAATCCATGTTCCATACTAATATGCATTTGCATATTAGTCTGATAGTGTCAGACTAATTGAATGCCTCTTGTCCAATCAAATAACTTGGTCAGAACTAACCATTGTGTAATGCATATAAGTACAGGGCTTTGATGAATACTCAATTCTGATTGGTCAATCGCAGCATTCCGCAGCCTGTTATCACAGCATGACTCAAGACCCCCCCTACGTTTCCCGTCGGAGTCCTGCAGCCCCCGGCCTGGGTTTGATTTCCTGATAATGAACAGCTCGCTGTACGTAGTCCCTTCAGGGGCTCCAGACTTATTTTTTTCACTAGGAGCACTGTGGCCCCTAACTGAAAATTTTAGGGGTGCAACCAGAAATTTTAGGGGCACACACCGTTAATCAACATGCCAACCAAATATTCAAATTTCTACTAATTTCCACTGTATTACTAATAACTATTTTGATAATATATGCAGAAATTACAATGTGCTGTTTCAAATTCAGTGTCACATTTTATTGTGATTCTCATCTATCCCAACGGTTTGGTTGTGAAATCTTTCTCCTTTGCACAGACGTTTACGCGTGCTCGATAATCTCTAGGACCCCCTCGACACATTAGCGCCATTCCCTATCCTTCTTACACTCATTGGCCTGCTAAAGATTCCGGATTCATTGACGCGCCTCTTCCATGTTTAACGTGTAAAAAAAAAAGAAGGGCAATTTACTGGTCGCACATGCGCGACCAGATGGAAAATTCGTTCGCACACTCTCAAATTCTGGTCGCAAAATGCAACCATTTGGTCGCAGTTGGGAGCCCTGGCCCTTACTTTAAACCGAGGAGCAATTGTGTATGACAAATCTATACCTCAGCATGCACCCTGAGATAGTGAAGCCCATATCATGCCCATATCACCACCCCTATCATGACATCAAGTAACACAATTCCTATTTTCATAGTTCATTTGATCATGTTTTGCCAGTGTTGAATTGCGCTTTTTTCTCCTGGGGGCAACAACGTTACGCTGCATGTCTTTGGAGTTCCACTCCCGTCGGACATCCAAAGTGCTTTGCTCAAAAGCACTTCAGAACGAGTCTTTCAGGATACACATTGCCTGCTGGGCTGCTCCCACCACACCTCAATTTCCTTAGTTTTTTTTATATGCCGGACGTACATTCTAAAATGCAAAAGTATACAAAAGCGTTTAGTTGAAGTGCATGTACCTCCCCGTGTTCATTAATCCCAGGCCCGGGCTTATCAGACAGGAAACGCAGTCCACACGTGAGGTCACTTCCTGTGGCCAATCAGTACCCCTCGGAGCGTATTCCGTACGGGGTAGGGTTAGGGCGCGTCAGGTCTGTTCGGGATCCAGAGGAAAAAATAGAGATGTTGGCTTGGGGCCCAAGAGGGGTCTCATGATCCTTCCCATCGCTGTAGATTCCTGTTGCATACAATATCGCTCAGAACACTCACAGAACTACAAAGCGTTGAAGCTGCACTTATGCAAGCCAGGACAACAACTCAACAATAAACACCAGGGTTAATCTAAAAAGGGGATTTCCTCAATGATCACTGTAATGTGAACCATCACCCCATCTCCATTTCTAAAGTATCCATCATCTTAACTTACTTTAAGAGAGGTGAAACAAAAGTCCCAAGAACCCCCTATAGTGCAGAATAGTGAAATACATTGCATTAGGGTTGGCCCTTATATTTCAGCACAATACAAAGCAAATAGGAAGGTTGTGTATGATTAGGTTTCCTTGTGAAAGTGAATTTACCACTGGACATGATATCTATATAACTAGACAATACACAGACGCATGCGTGACCCTAGCCGACACGCACAACCTATTTCACTGAACACACCTGTCAATCAAATCGCTTATTTGTCTGTGAAAGCCAATTAGGGCCGGTTAATAATTAAAACAACCACCGCCTCTCCCCCTAGCAACGGTGACTGCATAGCCCCCACTAATTGGATGTTTGGATATGATGGATTAGGTTTCACACGCAATGTGATTTATGACGCTAATTACAAAAGCAGTGTACCAGAGACAAGCAGAAGATCAGAAACGCGAGCGTGTAAATACTTAACATCAGGAGACACATTGGCTGGCCCAACAGAACCTGGCTTAAGGCCAAGACACACTTAGAAAACAAAGATAACAAATCGAACATCACAGGTGTTTGTTAACTCTTCGGACAAGACACACACTTTTTATTTGAATTAGGTAACCAAATGAATGGCTAGTGCAGAAACACTTTATGGTGAGGGGGTAGAGTTACCCGCCTATCGGCCGGGTAACTCTCGGCCACACACAAGCAGGCAAACACCCACACACGCTACTCAGTCTGGGTGAAATACCTTGCCCAGGGGCACATCAAGCTGTGACGTCTGTTCTTTGACCTCCTCGTTTCTTCTCTCTTTATCTCCTGCCATCAGCAATGTTGATTCCCCTGACTGATTGTAGGCTCACGGATGCACTGCGTGATTGATCACAAGCGACTCTCTAAAATTTGACGCAGGAGAAAGCAGGATAGCCTGGGAGGAGATGGGAATCACAGCTGTTAATTAGAGGGTTTGAATGACTGGCGGGCCCCGCCCATGTCGATCTACTGGACCCCTAGCAGCCAATATCATCCCACTGCAGACACAAATGATCTATGACACTGTTGTTTTTTATTATCGTCATGAAAATAACAAAAGGGGTAACACTGTCGATATTTATCAAATAAAACATAGGGGGTAACACTGTTGTTTTTCACACACTGTCGTTTTAATGAAATGAAACATGAGGGGTAACACTGTCTTTTTAATGAAATGAAACATAAGGGGTAACACTGTCGTTTTTTATAGGTCGTAATGAAAAAAACATAAGGGGTAACACTGTCGTTTTTTATCGGTCGTCATGAAAAAAACCATAAGGGGTAACACTGTTGTTTTTTATTGGTCGTCATGAAAAAAACACAAGGGGTAACACTGTTGTTTTTATCGGTCGTCATGAAAAACAACATAAGGGGTAACACTGTTGTCTTTGTAAAATAAAATATAAGTCGTTTTTAATTGGTCGTCATGAAAAAAAACATTCGGGGTAACACTGTTGTTTTTTATTGGTCGTCATGAAAAAAAACATAAGAGATATCACTGTCGTTTTTTATCGGTCGTCATGAAAAAAAACGTAAGGGGCAACACTGTCGTTTTCTATCGGTCGTCATGATAAAAACCATAAGGGGTAACACTGTTGTTTTTTATTGGTCGTCATGAAAAAAAACGTAAGGGGCAACACTGTCGTTTTCTATCGGTCGTCATGAAAAAAAACATAAGGGGTAACACTGTTGTTTTTTATCGGTCGTCATGAAAAAAACATAAGGGGTATCACTGTTGTTTTTTATTGATCGTCATGAAAAAAAACATTGGGGGTAACACTGTTGTTTCTCTTTGGTCGTCATGGAAAAAAACATAAAGGGTAACACTGTTGTCTTTGTAAAATAAAATATAAGTCGTTTTTTATTGGTCGTGATGAAAAAAGACTTAAGGGGTGACACTGTTGTTTTTTATTGGTCGTCATGAAAGAAAACATAAGGGGTATCACTGTCGTTTTTTATCGGTCGTCATGAAAAAAACATAAGGGGTAACACTGTTGTTTTTTATCGGTCGTCATGAAAAAAACATATGGGGTAACACTGTCGTTTTTTATCGGTCGTCATGAAAAAAGACTTAAGGGGCAACACTGTTGTTTTTAATTGGTCGTCATGAAAAAAAACATTCGGGGTAACACTGTTGTTTTTTATTGGTAGTCATGAAAAAAAACATAAGGGGTGACACTGTTGTTTTTTATTGGTCGTCATGAAAGAAAACATAAGGGGTATCACTGTCGTTTTTTATCGGTCGTCAGGAAAAAAAACGTAAGGGGCAACACTGTCGTTTTCTATCGGTCGTCATGAAAAAAAACATAAGGGGTAACACTGTTGTCTTTGTAAAATAAAATATAAGTCGTTTTTTATTGGTCGTCATGAAAAAAGACTTAAGGGGCAACATTGTTGTTTTTAATTGGTCGTCATGAAAAAAAACATTCGGGGTAACACTGTTGTTTTTTATTGGTAGTCATGAAAAAAAACATAAGAGATATCACTGTCGTTTTTTATCGGTCGTCATGAAAAAAAACGTAAGGGGCAACACTGTCGTTTTCTATCGGTCGTCATGAAAAAAAACATAAGGGGTAACACTGTTGTTTTTTATTGGTCGTCATGAAAAAAAACACAAGGGGTAATACTGTTGTTTTTATCGGTCGTCATGAAAAAAACATAAGGGGTATCACTGTTGTTTTTTATCGGTCGTCATGAAAAAAAACATAAGGGGTAACACTGTTGTTTTTTATCGGTCGTCATGAAAAAAACCATAAGGGGTAACATTGTTGTTTTTTATCGGTCGTCATGAAAGAAAACATAAGGGGTATCACTGTCGTTTTTTATCGGTCGTCAGGAAAAAAAACATAAGTGGTAACACTGTTGTTTTTTATTGGTCGTCATGAAAAAAAACACAAGGGGTAACACTGTTGTTTTTATCAGTCGTCATAAAAAAAAAAACATAAGGGGTAACACGGTTGTTTTTTATCGGTCGTCATGAAAGAAAACACAAGGGGTATCACTGTCGTTTTTTATCGGTTGTCAGGAAAAAAAACATAAGGGGTAACACTGTCGTTTTTTATCGGTCGTCATTGTGGATTGTCATCGCCTCAGTGGTGCAGTGGAGAGAGCTGTGAGCTAACCCCCTGGAGACCGGGGTTCAAGTCCGGTAGATGGCCCCTGATGGCTCTTATCTCAATTTCATACAAATTATAAAATAAAGTATAACAATTGTGTTTACTTTAGTCAGTGTCTTGATGGTGCATTGATAAGTTCTGAGGTTAATACTCCAAACAACTCAGGTTTGGATCCCGACAAAATCGACGACTGGGTTAAAAAAACATAAGGGGTATCATAGTTGTTTTTTATTGGTCGTCATGAAAAAAAACACAAGGGGTAACACTGTTGTTTTTTATCGGTCGTCATTTAAAAAACATAAGGGGTAACACTGTTGTTTTTTATCGGCCGTCATGAAAAAAACATAAGGGGTATCACTGTTGTTTTTTATTGGTCTTCATGAAAAACAACATAAGGGGTAACACTGTTGTCTTTGTCAAATTAAATATAAGTCGTTTTTTATTGGTCGTCATGAAAAAAGACTTAAGGGGCAACACTGTTGTTTTTAATTGATCGTCATGAAAAAAAACATTGGGGGTAAAACTGTTGTTTTTCTTTGGTCGTCATGAAAAAAAACATAAGGGGTAACACTGTTGTTTTTCTTTGGTCGTCATGAAAAAAAACATAAGGGGTTACACATGTTTTTTATTGGTCGTCATGAAAAAAAAAACAAGAGATATCACTGTCGTTTTTTATCAGCCGTCATGAAAAAAACCATAAGGGGTAACACTGTTGTTTTTTATTGGTCGTCATGAAAAAAACCACAAGGGGTAACGCTGTTGTTTTTATCGGTCGTCATGAAAAAAACATAAGGGGTAACACTGTTGTTTTTTATCGGTCGTCATGAAAAAAACATAAGGGGTAACAGTGTCGTTTTTTATCGGTCGTCATGAAAAAAACCATAAGGGGTAACATCGTTGTTTTTTATCGGTCGTCATGAAAGAAAACATAAGGGCTATCACTGTTGTTTTTTATCGGTCGTCAGGAAAAAAAACATAAGGGGTAAGACTGTCGTTTTTTATCGGTCGTCATTGTGTATTGTCATCGCCTCCGTGGTGCAGTGGAGAGAGCTGTGAGCTAACCCCCTGGAGACCGGGGTTCAAGTCCGGTAGATGGCATCTGTTGGCTCTTATCTCAATTTCATGCAAATTATAAAATCAAGTATAACAATTGTGTTTACTTTAGTCAGTGTCTTGATGGTGCATTGATAAGTTCTGAGGTTAATACTCCAAACAGCTCAGGTTCTGATCCCGGCAAATTCGTCGACTGGGTTAAAAAAACATAAGGGGTTACACTCTTGTTTTTTATTGGTCGCCATGAAAAAAAACACAAGGGGTAACACTGTTGTTTTCGATCGGTCGTCATGAAAAAAACATAAGGGGTAACACTGTTGTTTTTTATCGGTCGTCATGAAAAAAACATAAGGGGTAACACTGTCGTTTTTTATCGGTCGTCATGAAAAAAAAAATAAGGGGTAACACTGTTGTTTTTTATTGGTCGTCATGAAAAAAACATAAGGGGTAACACTGTTGTTTTTTATCGGTCGTCATGAAAAAAACATAAGGGGTAACACTGTCGTTTTTTATCGGTCGTCATGAAAAAAAACATAAGGGGTAACACTGTTGTTTTTTATCGGTCGTCATGAAAAAAAACATAAGGGGTAACACTGTCGTTTTTTATCGGTCGTCATGAAAAAAACCATCAGGGGTAACACTGTTTTTTTTTATTGGTCGTCATGAAAAAAAACACAAGGGGTAACACTGTTGTTTTTATCAGTAGTCATGAAAAAAACATAACACTGTTGTTTTTTATCGGTCGACATGAAAAAAAACATAAGGGGTAACACTTGTTTTTTATTGGTCGTCATGAAAAAAAACACAAGGGGTAACACTGTTGTTTTTTATCGGTCGTCATGAAAAAAACATAAGGGGTAACACTGTTGTTTTTTATCGGTCGTCATGAAAAAAACATATGGGGTAACACTGTCGTTTTTTATCGGTCGTCATGAAAAAAAACATAAGGGGTAACACTGTTGTTTTTTATTGGTCGTCATGAAAGAAAACATAAGATGTATCACTGTCGTTTTTTATCGGTAGTCAGGAATAAAAACATAAGGGGTAACACTGTCGTTTTTTATCGGTCGTCATTGTGTATTGTCATCGCCTCAGTGGTGCAGTGGAGAGAGCTGTGAGCTAACCCCCTGGAGACCGGGGTTCAAGTCCGGTAGATGGTCCCTGTTGGCTCTTATCTCAATTTCATGCAAATTATAAAATCAAGTATAACAATTGTGTTTACTTTAGGCAGTGTCTTGATGGTGCATTGATAAGTTCTGAGGTTAATACTCCAAACAGCCAGGTTCGTATCCCGGCAAAATCGTCGTCAGGAAAAAAAACCTAAGGGGTAAAACTGTCGTTTTTTATCGGTCGTCATGAAAAAAAACATAAGGGGTAACACTGTCATTTTTCTTTGGTCGTCATGAAAAAAAACATAAGGGGTAACACTGTTGTTTTTCATTGGTCGTCATGAAAAAAAACACAAGGGGTAACACTTGTTTTTTATTGGTCGTCATGAAGAAAAACATAAGGGGTAACACTGTTGTCTTTGTCAAATAAAATATAAGGGGTAACACTGTCGTTTTTATCGGTCGTCATGAAAAAAACATAAGGGGTATCATTGTTGTTTTTTATTGGTCTTCATGAAAAACAACATAAGGGGTAACACTGTTGTCTTTGTCAAATAAAATATAAGTCGTTTTTTATTGGTCGTCATGAAAAAAGACTTAAGGGGCAACACTGTTGTTTTTAATTGGTCGTCATGAAAAAAAACATTGGGGTTAACACTGTTTTTCTTTTGTCGTCATGAAAAAAAACATTAGGGGTAACACTGTTGTTTTTTATTGGTCGTCATGAAAAAAAACATAAGGGGTATCACTGTCGTTTTCTATCAGTCGTCATGAAAAAAAACGTAAGGGGTAACAATGTCGTTTTTTGTCGGTCGTCATGAAAAAAAACATAAGGGGTAACACTGTTGTTTTTCATTGGTCGTCATGAAAAAAAACACAAGGGGTAACACTGTTGTTTTTTATCGGTCGTCATGAAAAAAACATAAGGGGTAACACTGTCGTTTTTTATCTGTCGTCATGAAAAAACCATAAGGGGTAACACTGTTGTTATTTATTGGTCGTCATGAAAAAAAACACAAGGGGTAACATTGTTGTTTTATATCGGTCGTCATGAAAAAAACATAAGGGGCAACACTGTCGTTTTTTATCGGCCGTCATGAAAAAAAACATAAGGGGTAACACTGTTGTTTTTTATTGGTCGTCATGAAAAAAAAATAAGGGGTCACACTGTTGTCTTTGTCAAATAAAATATATAAGGGGTAACACTGTCGTAATTTATTGGTCGTCATGAAAAAAACATATTTGAAAATAAATAAATAATTGTCCTTGTCAAATAAAATATAAGGGGTAACATTGTTGTTTTTTATCGGTCGTCATGAAAGAAAACATAAGGGCTATCACTGTCGTTTTTTATCGGTCGTCAGGAAAAAAAACATAAGGGGTAACACTGTCAATTTTTATCGGTCGTCATTGTGTATTGTCATCGCCTCAGTGGTGCAGTGGAGAGAGCTGTGAGCTAACCCCCTGGAGACCGGGGTTCAAGTCCGGTAGATGGCCCCTGTTGGCTCATATCTCAATTTCATGCAAATTATAAAATCAAGTATAACAATTGTGTTTACTTTAGTCAGTGTCTTGATGGTGCATTGATAAGTTCTGAGGTTAATACTCCAAACAGCTCAGGTTCGGATCCCGGCAAAATCGTCGTCAGGAAAAAAAACCTAAGGGGTAACACTGTCGTTTTTTATCGGTCGTCATGAAAAAAAACATAAGGGGTAACACTGTCATTTTTCTTTGGTCGTCATGAAAAAAAACATAAGGGGTAACACTGTTGTTTTTGATTGGTCGTCATGAAAAAAAACACAAGGGGTAACACTTGTTTTTTATTGGTCGTCATGAAGAAAAACATAAGGGGTAACACTGTTGTCTTTGTCAAATAAAATATAAGGGGTAACACTGTCGTTTTTATCGGTCGTCATGAAAAAAACATAAGGGGTATCACTGTTGTTTTTTATTGGTCTTCATGAAAAACAACATAAGGGGTAACACTGTTGTCTTTGTCAAATAAAATATGAGTCGTTTTTTATTGGTCGTCATGAAAAAAGACTTAAGGGGCAACACTGTTGTTTTTAATTGGTCGTCATGAAAAAAAACATTGGGGTTAACACTGTTTTTCTTTTGTCGTCATGAAAAAAACCATTAGGGGTAACACTGTTGTTTTTTATTGGTCGTCATGAAAAAAAACATAAGGGGTATCACTGTCGTTTTCTATCAGTCGTCATGAAAAAAAACGTAAGGGGTAACAATGTCGTTTTTTGACGGTCGTCATGAAAAAAAACATAAGGGGTAACACTGTTGTTTTTCATTGGTCGTCATGAAAAAAAACCCAAGGGGTAACACTGTTGTTTTTTATCGGTCGTCATGAAAAAAACATAAGGGGTAACACTGTCGTTTTTTATCTGTCGTCATGAAAAAACCATAAGGGGTAACACTGTTGTTATTTATTGGTCGTCATGAAAAAAAACACAAGGGGTAACATTGTTGTTTTATATCGGTCGTCATGAAAAAAACATAGGGGGCAACACTGTCGTTTTTTATCGGCCGTCATGAAAAAAAACATAAGGGGTAACACTGTTGTTTTTTATTGGTCGTCATGAAAAAAAAATAAGGGGTCACACTGTTGTCTTTGTCAAATAAAATATAAGGGGTAACACTGTCGTAATTTATTGGTCGTCATGAAAAAAACATATTTGAAAATAAATAAATAATTGTCCTTGTCAAATAAAATATAAGGGGTAACACTGTTGTTTTTCATCAGTCATCATGGAAAAAAAAATAAGGGGTAACACTGTCGTTTTTATCAAATGAAACGTAAAGGGTAACACTATAGAATAGAATAGAAACACACACGCACACAAACACACACACACACACACACACACACACACACACACACACACACACACACACACACACACACACACACACACACACACACACACACACACACACACACACACACACACACACACACACACACACACACACCAATCAGATTGATCCTACCGGGATTTCCGTTGCGATGGGTTTCCTCCATCAGCGACTTATACAATGAACAAATTATGTTAAACAAAACCCCTCTTTCATTTCAAGACAATAGTATGCAAATATGTTGAATAGGCCTCCATCTTTGTTATACTTTTAAAATGTTCCTATATAGCCTATTTTATAGCTTACACAATGATATTTTAAAACAGGAATGCGAAATGCAAAATGCAAAATGCATCCTGGGATATTTAACGGTCCCAAGTCCACACCATGGACATATTGGGCTAGCGGCTAGCCCCACCAGGAAGAAAAATAATCGAACAGAGAAACACTCTGAGCATGCGCATTTCAATGTTTCCAGTCCAATACACATTGCATTGGGCTGGTGGGGCTAGAGCCCCTCTTGCACCTCCAGACAAACTCAGCCGGAAGAAGCAAGCCAGGGTCGACTAAAAATTCAATAAAAGCGCCAAACTTGTTATTTTATAGTACTTTCTGGGGAGAGAATTTTTTATATATATATATATATAAAAATATATATATTCTATTTTTTATATCTATATATTTCTTTTCATTTTCTTTTTCTTTTATTTTTTTCTTGTGAGAGTAGCGACTTGCCCCTAATGACCAGTCGCCACTGGTCATTCTGACCGGGGACATTTAGAATTGTCGGTCCTCGTAATTTTTTTTCCGGTCAATGACCGTAATAACGGACAACGGAAACTCTGCTATAAACCGGCCTAACTTTCACCGTCAACACCGAACCCCTTCTTCTTTGCACGGCTGTCAACTTCCGGAACATTCGCTAGTTAGATTTTCTCAAACAGCAGATTCAAGTACGGGTAGCATAGAACTAACGTTAGCCAAGTGGGGGCTCCGTGATTGCTAAATCTAACGAGAGAGGTAAAATTGCCATTAAGGAAGGAAAGCATAGTATGCTTTGCGACTGTGCTTCGCAGTATGCCTTGCAAAACCCAGTATGCCTTTCGAAACACCTTGTGATTGGTCGATGAAAAGCTACCAGGAACGCCTAATGGGCGTTCTTGTGTCATGCCGGAAACGCCCAAGCCTGCAGCTGGACCCTTCTCCTAGCAGCAGAGCTGGGGACAAGATGGCCGCCGGCTCCGGTTGGGGCAGAGCGGCGAGAGAAAAGCCTTGTTCTACTATGGAATAGTTCAATACCACATAGTTATAGGAACATCATGTGTTTGAGCTTAATAATTTAGTTTAATACAAAAAACACATTATTATTTTATTGATTCCTTCACTCTTCACAAAATTAAACATGAAAAGTAAATTTTTGGTAATGAATGTTAATTGTATAATGGCCTTGGAATTCCCCTTTAAAGTCTGTGAAAACAAACTGTTGTCTTGATGTCCATCGGCGAATTAAAGCGTGTGTGTGTGTGTGTGTGTGGGTGTGTGTGTGTGTGTGTGTGCGTGTGTGTGTGTGTGCGTGTGCGCGTGTGTGCGTGTGTGTGCGTGTGCGGTCCAGATATGATCGGAATGAGGACCAGGGCACCAAAGTCCAGCGAGGGGAAGATGGCGAACGGAAAAGAGACACTGCGTCTACGCTCCAAAGGCTCCGCGACCGTCCAGGAAACGGTGATTACACACACGCACACGCACACATATACACAAATATATGTGTGCAAGTTTATTGTGTGTGTGTATGCATGAGTGTGTTTACGCGTTGGATGTGTGCGTGTATATCTATGTATCAGTGTGTTTGATTATATGTGCGCGAGTTTTCTCACACAGATACAATAATACACACTCACACATTTGTATACAACCCTTCACCCTCTCCCACCCCTGCCCTAAGGCCAGTCTCAATCGAACACACTTTCAAACACAAACAAGGGCCCTCACCACAAACAAGCACACACAAACACAGACCAGAGCAAAGGAAGCTAAGACCCAGACACATCGCTATGCACTGTTTGTAGATTTCATATTTTGCCAAGAGTAATCGGTTTATAATACAATAAACAAGCATATCTTCACAATAACACACTCACTATAAACCACAAGCTCAGGCCCCTGTGGTTCAAGTCTGTGATATGTTCTGAGTCTAATGATGGATGCTATGGCCTTAAATCAAGAAGTATATACATACATATAACAAGTGTTTCCCCTGCCAGCCCGATGAGTTTGAGGAACAGGCCACCAAGAAGGTGGATGACCTGTTGGAGAGCTACATGGGCATCAGAGATCTGGAACTGGGTAAGATACTACTACTACTACCACTACTAACACCACTACTACTATTACCACCACTACTACTACTTCTACTACTATTACTACTACCACCACTACTACTACTACTACTACCACCACTACTACTACTACTACTACTACTAATAACACCACCACTACCACTACCACCACTACCACTACCACCACCACTACCACCACTACTACTACTACTACTACCACTACTACTACCACTACTACCATTACTACTAACACCACTACTACTACTACTACTAGTACAACCACCACTACCACTACTACTACTACCACCACTACTACTACTTATAACACCACCACTACTACTACCACCACCACTACTACTACTAATAACACCACCACTACTACTACCAACACTACTACTACTAATAACACCACCACTACCACCACTACTACTACTACTACTACTACTACTACCACTACTACTAATATTACTACTAACACCACTACTACTACTACTACTACTACCACTACTACCATTACTACTAACACCACTACTACTACTACTACTATTACAACCACCACTACCACTACTACTACTACCACCACTACTACTACTAATAACACCACCACTACTACTCTCTACAACCTCTGCTGGACTACTATGTATCCCCACATCACGACTCACTACAATGGGTGCCCGGTCATTCAGCTGTTCAGCACCCAGGCTCTAGAACTCCCTCCCCCCACACATAAAACAGTCAGACACCATTACAACCTTCAAGTCACAACTCAAAACTCACCTTTTCAAACTCGCACACGTCTAACTGATCAGTGTTTTGATTTTTTTTTTTTTTTTTTTGTCTTGTTTTTGTTTTATTTATTTCTTATTGCTTATGTTTATTTTTATTATTTTTTCCACAATATCTTTTTTTTTTTTTTTTTTTTAATGTATGATGACTATATGCTCTGTAAGGTGACCTTGGGTGTCTTGAAAGGCGCCTCTAAATTAAATGTATTATTATTATTATTATTATTATCAAAGCTTTTCTTTTTCAGCCCCCTTGGCTGTGATGTCCTGTGTGTGATGTACTGATAACAATAATGACATTAGTCTCTCCTCGGATAGCCTTGCCGACTCCTGCTATCAATTAAATGTTTGTAGAGTTCTCCACACCCCTCATGTTTAACTGGAGTTTTTACGTTAAATTTTAAGTGCTTTCAAGTGAAATCCGAACCAAACCGCAAATACTTTGATGTGCCGCTTTAAGTAAAAACTCCTATCAGCTGTCCCACCTCCTAGTTTAACTACCCTCCTGTTAACAAACAAACATCTTGAACCTTTTGAGGCACAATCTAAGCATGCTTTCAAGTGACATCTGATTCAAGACACAAAGGCTTTTATCTGCTTATCTTTTAAATTGAAAAGTTCCATCAGCCGTCCCTCCCCTTAGTGGGTCCTCTTGTAGACAAACAAACATTTTGAACCTTTGGAGTCAAATTTAGGCATGCTGGGGTGTTCCGGAAAGTGAACCAACACTTTCCCCACTCTATTCAGCGTTACTTGTGGAGTCAAGGGAGAACAGAACATGCCCTATAAGGAATAGTCTGATGTCTAACAGAGACACTGTTTATACATTTCTTTACGAATTGCAAGGTTGCATTCCTCTGATGTCATCTAGTAATGGCTATATTTCCCAGGGCTCGGAGGAATAGTGTCCTTTGTACACAGAGAGCTTAATGGATGTTTAGTCCACATATAGGATGAGGAGAACGGGGGGGGGGGGGGGGGTGGGGGGGCACACACATACACACACACGCACATACAGGCTATCTTTGGAGTGATTGTTTGTTTAGAGGCAGTTCACATCAGTTGAATATGTGATGTAAAACTGCCTGCGGAAGGAAAGTCAGTGTATTCCTTTGTCCTTTATTAAGAGTTAAAAAAAAAGTAATCTTGCTGGACTGAGACATTTGAAAATATGAATACAACCATAAAAAGGTCTTACATTTAAGGCTTGGATATAAAGTATTTACGTCCTTAACTTTGGACTAAATCTTATTAAAACAATGGTTCTAGATTTGAGTTGGAGGCGCGGGAGGACATGCAGAACTTCAGCATTCTGGTCCTGGTTGATCTTGCCTCAAGTCATGAATGCACCCTTACATGTGTCGTCTTTGTCATCGTCTTCATCCTCTTCCTCCTTCTCCCCAGCGACCACCATCGTGGAGGCGGGGAAGGACAAGAAAAACCCTGACGACTTCGCCGAGGCCCTGGACTCGGTCCTGGGGGACTTTGCCTTCCCGGATGTCTTCCTATTTGACGTGTGGGGCGCCATCGGAGACGTCAAGAACGGCCGGATATAGAGTCAGGTACAAAACCAGAGAGGGGGGGGGGGGAGAGAGGGCGAGGGAGAGAGGGAGGGGGAGAGCCAGCAGAACCAGAGAGAGACAGAGAAGGGAGGGAGAGACAGAGAGACACAACCAGAGTGGGAGGAGGCAGGCAGTTAAGAGAGGGGAGAGAGGGATAAGGAGATGGAGAAGAGGGGGAGAGGATAAATGGGGGAAGGTGATATAGGAGGAGAGACAGGTACAAACACGAGAGAGAGAGAGAGAGAGAGAGAGAGAGAGAGAGAGAGAGAGAGAGAGAGAGAGAGAGAGAGAGAGAGAGAGAGAGAGAGTTTAGAGGTCGCTCACTTTCCATGAACAGTGGTAGTAATCTTATTGAATCTAATTCTGACAACAAACATACTCAGCCCTAAGCCAATGCTAGACATGTTACGCAATGTCCTGTCGACAAACCATAAAAGTTCACATGGAATCAACACAAGTGCCATGGGGCAGAGCAGGAAGTGTGATAAGGCCATCTGAAACTATAAGGACTTCATCCGGCGGTCTTCACACGCTCCCTCGAATGGACGTAAAAGAGTTATGAGGGTCACATGACATTTAGAACTAATTTACGGAGAACGATCAGGAATTGATCATCGTTGAAGGAATAATAATTTATTAATGATAGAATTATTAAATGTTATTTTTTTAATAATTAAACTAAGAATAGTTGACAGGTTTAGTGAATGTTGAACTTTGACCACCCCTTCAAGCATGCATACACATTAAAACAGTAGACCATATATCTATAGAAGAGATATCTTACAACCTCAAGAAGATTATTTGTATTTATATCAAGCCGGTTTCCAACAAGTTTCTGACATTGTATATTTTATTTCCCTCCCCCCTCCCCTAAAAGACGTCTAGGTCCTTTGCTGGAACTTGACATAAGTCAGAGTAAACCACCCAAAAGAGGCAATCACTAGATGTTTCCGCGGCTAAGCAAGAAAAGAGGTTGCAGAAGGTCTGGCCTTAACACATTCCGACCATTCCATCAACTTTAAAAGTCTCTGTTGACGGCAGCCAAGACTCAAACAAATAACTGGACCTCCGGAGAAGAACAGATGGTTTTTTGGACGAGGAAAGTATCACCATACACACGCAACCTATCGCTTTCCCGCTATTGTGTGCTGTAATAGTGGGGTAATACTCTAGACGGGGTGACGTCTAGATACAGTTAATCCCAGCCACACCACTCCTCCACCAGCCGAAAACTAGGGTTTAGGGGGGGAAAACAACATGCTAACTTTTATGCTAACTTTACATTGGATAGCTTAAGGTTGACCTTGGCGAATGAGATGTAATGTGTTGGTCAATCTCCATCAATTCTCTCCACTGAGTTATAACGGTCTTCATCTTCAAGTGGGGGGCTTTTAATATTAAAATGTTAGTAAGTTAAGTATTGATTCTTGACAGGGGCTCTTTTGGTGCGTTTAGAGCCGCTACTGTGTTTCAAGACATTAATGTAAATAGGTGTTGACCTGATGTATAAATATTAATACAGATGAAAACATCACAACGTAACAACTTAATAGTGTTCTTAACAGGCACACTGTGTGCCGTTTTCTTTTCCTCACTTTTTGTAAGAAGAATACAACTCCAGAAAGACTTGTTTTCCAACAGCGTAAACATTCCACTTGTTTTTCATATATAACTTGTAATTGTTAATAAAACATTGCATATCCTGACTGGCAATCAGTTGCTTTCAATTTTTTTTAATTGCTTTCCATTGTGTTTATTTATTGTATTCAATGAAAGTTCTTGCGAAAGCTTCTCATATGCTATGCTATTTCTTTCTTCATGCAAGTACATTTCAGCCTTTACATTTCACATTAACAGATAATATATAGGTTCTATGACACAAAGAAGTCAAAGTCAAACATAAAATAAGACAAAAAAAAAATTGATATCCAACTAATCAGTAAATGTAGGGCGTCAACTAACCAAAGGACGAAGATTGTAGAAGCCCTTTGCGAGAAAGAACTAAAAAGAAATACAATGAAATTGGTTTCATATACAAACTGTATTATTTCATGAAGAAAATGTATCAAATTAAAGGATGAATACCATCCCAGTTATTAGGCAGGAGACTTTCAGAATTCCAAAAAATCGGAATTACGCTGTTCTCTCCGGCTCTACTTGGAAATACAACTGTTTGACGCGAACTAGCTCGGCTGGCTCGGTGGCGAGGAGGGTGTTAGGGGTTCTGTGAGTGTCCAAAGTATGGATAACCTAAAAAAAGAGAGTGGTACGAGCTGGCCAGACTTTTTTATTTGTAGAATGTATATAGGATGTGATTTTATTGAAAACATAATGGATATCCCTATCCATCACCATCCCTTATTTTAACCTATGAGCCAGTGGACATGTTACACATTGTGACTTTAATGTATGCATTTATACATTAATACTGATAGCAAAGTGCAAATTCAATTATCCACATTCATACCCATTCTGGCCCATATCATTGAGCACGTTAGTGCACTTGGTTTTCTGACTAAGGTGAGCACGTTGGGGATGCGTGATAATATATTTAAGTCGATAAAGAATGTCTTCCACAGGTTTTTTAACAGCAGTATTGTGAGTTTAATTTGCTTCAAATCGGAAACGCAAAGCCTTTCTTCTTAGGTCACAGTGGACCAACAGTAATTTGACCATGATATTTTCTTTCATATATTTATTTAATATAAAATAAAGAAAATACAGTAAACAAATGTATTTGTGGGCAATATCTGGTACAATGTAACAACAAGGATAATACTGTCTGTTTATAATTTTTCATATTTCATATAAGCTGTCCCGTGAAGTCCCTGTTAGGTCAAATGTATGTATATTAGTTGATGGGCTCATGAAGTGAATGGGGGACTGCTCTATCAAGATGAATGATAATGATTTAATAACAGGAGACTCATCCTCGATCATTTGTAGAAAAAACGTGCTTGGACTGCTACGCTAATGCTACGATCCCGCAACCGTCAACAGTCTGTTAATAAGCTATGTCTTCTGAATGCTAGATTGAATGCTAGCAGCCTCGGGTCATCATTTCTGCACCCACAGCTATTCCACCTCCTCTGAAAGGTTGGCACGGGCCCAGAGTTGACCTGACGAAGCAATTCAGTCCTTTCCATTTATCTCCTCTTCTGTGCTTACTCAGCTTAGAGGGAAACCAAACCCTAACAAGTTATTGATAGGTGAAAGAAGATTTACTGGGTTACATAGTAGTGATAAGGCTGGATCCTGCTTAAAATCTCGATTTAAATGCACACATTTATTAAAACGTAGGATACGACCATGTAAAGATGGACATAAACTATCCCCCAGTTGTTCATCCTGACTTTTGTGGATTTTGTGTTTGGTTTGTGTGTTTTCCATTTTTGTTGTGGCCCTTGCATTTGTGTTGTGTCATCATTTATGGTTTTCCTTTATCTAACACACAAGTTTGTTGTCTAGGCTAAGGGGTCAAAATATAGGCGACTGTCCACACAATAAAATACACTTATTTCGAAAAATATCACAAAGGAGTTTGGTGAAACAGAAAGGACTGAATAGGGTCAAATTTCCTTCAATGGAGGGGTCAACTAAGGCTCAATCACAATAGACATTCATTCCGCTTGTCAGATAAAGCAAAGTGATTCCACACACAAATAATTCCACAGGCAAAATAGGGGCAGCTGGCAATATTTACAAGCTTTTTACACACTAAACGATGTAGTGAGGAACCCCCCAGAAAGATCCTCAAATCCTCATAATAAACAAAAGATTAGATCCTTCGACAACCCTTTGATCCTTCAAGTCCATTTAGGCTGTAATCTCGTCCTTAAGTGGTCAGAAAACCCTGCAGAGAAGTTTGGCAAGGACGTGAGTACAAAAGGACGCGTGTACAAAAAAACATGACTCTCCGAAAATGTATTTTATGCACCTCGACGAGTTTCCGAAGAATTCCAAAGTTTCCGAAGATGAGGACGATGCCGATATTGTGTTGTATTACTGATCAGTCGGATAACCGACGTCGGCGTGATTTCTTTACATCTTCTTTCCACTGAGACCCCCATCGGTCTGCACGACTGGAAGGTTCAGTGACCGAAACCGAAATCACATTGCGCATAAAACACGTCTGCAAGGCTCATCTTCAGTCTCGGGGCCATCCAAAATAAATCAATAAAATCACCTTCTTTTGGAGAAAGCTGCCCTTTCTTAAAACAGTCACGCCTTGTCCCCCCCCCCAGCTGCTATGCCTGGATGAGGGCGGAGGCGGTGGGGGTGGCGGTGGCGGTGATGGACTCCGGGGGCTCATCCTGGCTCAGACGCCCCCTGGCTCCGGCGAGCGGCGATCTGCGGGTCATCCTGCGCAGCGACGGGTACAGGCTCATGATGGAATCGCGGGACACGCGGAGGCTCGGGTAAAAGCGCTGGAGTACCGCCCGACGGAACAGGATGTACACCCAGGGGTCCAGGATCTGGTTGCACGTGGCAAAGCGAAGGAACAGCAGTAGTCGCCGGATCTGGAGCGGCCGGCCCGACAACACAGTCTGCGCAATAAACACCTGGCGACGGCAAGAGGGATATAGGGGGGAGAGAGAGGGGGAGAGGGGGGGGGGGGAGACATAGAGATGGGGAGAGAGAGGGAGAGGTGGGGGAGGGGGGGAAATAAGGAAGAGGAGAGAGGGGGAGATTGGGGAGGGCAGATAGGAATATACATAGGGAAGGGGAGAGAAAAGGGGCGGGGAGAGAGGGAGAGAGGGAGAGAGGGGGAGAGAGAGAGGGGGGGAGAGGGAAAAGTGAGAGGGACATAGAGAGGGGGAGAGAGAGAGGGGGCAGAGAGAGATGAGGCGGAGAGAGAGGGGGAGAGAGAGAGGGGAGGGGAAAGGGGGAGAGACATAGAGAGGGGGAGAAAGAGAGGGGAGGGGAAAGGGAGAGAGACAAAGAGAGGGGGAGAGAGAGAGGGGGAGGAGCGAAAGGGAGAGAGACAGAGTTCGAGAGACAGAGAAAGAGGGAGAAGAGAGAGAGATTAAGATAGAGAGAGAGATTAAAAGAGAAAGTGAGAGTGGGGAAGAGAGAGAGACAGAGAGAGGGAGAGGGAGAGGGCAAACAATGGGTGGAGTGGATTGAAGACGGGCGAGGTGGTGAGTGAGGAAAGGGCGGGCGAGTTATGGAGAGAGAGGAACGAACGAAAGAGGAAAAACACATTGACATGAATCAAACAGCAGAGGACATGTCCCGTGAGAATGCAAGGCAATAAAAAGGCAACAGGTTGATCTGAAGGAAAACAATTAACGCTACTAAATTGAGCAGAGACACAAAAACAAAAAACATGTTCAGACACGCATGCACAACATGCATTTACTAGTCTGCATCGCGAAGGGGGGAGGGGAGGGGGAGGCAGGGGGAGAAAAAGTTGGCTTGGCTAATTTCATCGCAGCATTGTTGTGACGGTTGCTAAAACAAAGTTGTTTTGTCCGTCTTTGCTGCGGCTCTCTGCTCACTAAATATGAGGCCATCTCTTTCCCTCTTCTTTCTTACCTTTTCACGGCACCAAAAGATCCCTTTCCAGAAACAGACTCTTATGTCGAGCTTCGTGAAAGAGTTAAGATGCAAAACGTCTTATAATAAACGTCATCATAATATAAATATGAATTTATAATCTTTCAAAATGGTGCATCCTAACTACATGCTGGTCCTGAGTTCAAAATCAGTTATTTTATTTCAATGTTAAATATTTAAAATTTATTTGAATCAGGAAACTCTTACGATGATAGTTTTGGGGAGGGGGGGAGGGGAGGGGGGGGGGGGAGGGGGTTGTCAGTAGCCCAGTGGAGAGAGAGCAATACGTGATCATGACAATATTCAACATTTCGGAAAAAATAAAAAAAATCGATGAATCAGTCGTTTGGGAATCAAACTAATGCAAACATCAGAATCGACCCCCAAGACGTCTGAAAGCAGATGGATCCACACGCAGCTGTGCGGTGGGATTCGGACACAGAGACAGATGTTGAATGACAAGCGATGCGTTAAAGGTGACATATTATAACCACCAGGTGTGAGTGTGATTAGCCGTTACAAGCCGCTTTGAAAATCGGCCTCTTCTGACATCACAAGTAGGCGTGTCCAACTAGATGTATGCCGGCTTGTAACGGCTAATCCCACTCCCAGCTGGTGGTATATATAATATGGGAGCTTTAACGCATGTGGAGCTGTGCTGGGGGCGTTGGGGGGGGGGGGTGGGCGAAGCGCAGACGCTGAACATGGAGATGATGGCGTGATGATGGAAGTCTTTCGTGTTTAGTTTTTTTCATGCAATCCACTCGCCTCACTCTGGACTCTTGACACATGATGTAAATCCAGGGATCTAATATCTGATTGCAGGTGGCCAAGCGCAAGTAGAACAAAACCAAGTCTGGGTCTACTGGGTGGTCAGTCGTTGCCGACCCTAGGATGTACGTCTGTGTAGGGGGGGGGAGGGGGGAAGGTGCATACTCAGGGTTAGACAGGCCTGAGGAACACAACACAATCATCAGGGTGAGATTTGGACGGGGGCCATTATACAAGCCTTTTTCTCAAACCAGCATGGGACCAGATGTCGGACCAGATGTGTGACAGGATAGGTTAACCTACCAGCCGATACCCAGTGGACGGTCCCAACCGCTAGGCTGATCCATCCATCACTGTCTACATAAGGGCCCCTTAAGCGCAATTGTGGCTTTATGGGTGTACAGATCCAAGATCTAACATGACAAGATCAACAATCATCAGTCGGAAGCAGTTATCTCGAGAGGCCATTTCATGTGCAGGAATCTACCACGTCGATCTCAACTGAGACGGGAATACAGAGCTAAAACAAACAAATACTGTACTCATAGCGGAGAAAAGCACAGGCAATATTGTACCTTGAAGCAAGCAACTGTGCTTTGGTTTGATTAGAGGGCAAACTTATCCGAGGATGGGTATTGTTAGACCTGTAGTACCCCAAAACCATTCCATTTGGTACTTGTTATTATGAATGTGTACAATATATATCTCTGTTTAGAGACGAGAGCAAAGGATAACAACGGCACTCAGGGGCAATGTTTGTACACCAATGGCCAATTTGTTTTTCAATGGTCAATTTGGTTTAAGTGTTTAATGAATGTGCAGAAAACCTCTAAGAGCCACTGTTGTTTTAAAATGCTTTCAAGCTGTCACATGATGAAGAACGGGAACATTCTTACCAACGTAGAAATAAATGTTTTTTTTCGGCTCACATACAAACACACACACACACACACACACACACACACACACACACACACACACACACACACACACACATTCACACACACACACATACACATTCACACACACACACACACACACACACACACACACACACACACACACACACACACACACACACACACACACACACACACACACACACACACACACACACACACACACAGGTGCTCATATCTTACGGATTATACTGTGTGTGGGAGTTTTGCTCTTTGATATCTGCTCATCAGAAAACCAGAGCCTCGTGTGTTCAGGGATCACTGTCATAATCACAACACAAAACCGGGTTCCAATGCAATCACCCATTTAACCAGAACAGCCTGGAAGATATTTTTGCTGTACGCTGTCTCTACCCGTTTAGTCCAAGATCGGTCTTCATTGTCACTTTTGCAGAAACGCTCATCGTAATCACGCACCCTCGACTGGTTTAAACAGACAAGACGGACAAGATAAAGTAGAGGGCAGTAAATGGCACCATTCAATACAATTACAAACCAATTATCTAATGGCGACCAACAGAAGTGTGTAGCCACGGTCTCATGTACCACTATGCTGGCGCTAATGTAATATTACATATTGTTACTGTATAAGAACTAAGTACCACAGGGTCCGAGATCCATATGTACCGTGTAATATGAAGACATTTAGAGCAGAGAGAGAGAGAGAGAGAGAGAGAGACAGAGACAGAGACAGAGAGAGAGACAGAGAGAGACAGAGACAGAGAGAGATGGGGGAGAGAGAGAGAGAGAGAGAGAGAGAGAGAGAGAGAGAGAGAGAGAGAGAGAGAGAGAGAGAGAGAGAGAGAGAGAGAGAGAGAGGGGTTAAGGGAATGAAATACTGAGGGAGTGGTTGGTGGTGGAGGGGGTGTGGTGGTGGTGGAGGGCGGATATCCTCTTTCTGTCTACAACCGGAGATGGACCAGTCTCCCACGGGACTTATCTTCATAAAACACACACACAGACAGGCACACACACAAATAAAAACAAACACACACACACATACACACACACACACACACAAACACAAACAGACAGAAAAATTGCGCACATACATTCTCACCGGCTACAGTGGAGTGGAAAGTGCTTTGTTGCCAATGCTGGCTAATGGAGGTTCACTAACAAGGGCTCCTTATCTGTGGCTCTTTTATAGCCCATCTGTCAGCACCGGCCCTGTCAGGACGATGGGGGGTTTTCACAAGAGGGGGGGGCAGGTATACATTTATCCCACTGAAATGGTGGTGGTCAACAATGAGAGATAAATGATCCCTGAATACCGCAATGTTTGAAATTTAGTGCGATGCACCGTGTAGAATATCAGGCGGAGAACGGAGGAGACGAACTCAGTCCAGCGTGGCGTTTTTTTTGGCAGGTCTCCGAGTCGAATGACTCAAGTGGCGTGTGAGCTTAATTAAAAAAACAAAAACGAAAATAAAACCGTCTGAGAACCGTCGACGCCGAGCCTGATTACAGAGGAACGCGCGCTATTCAGCTCGGCTCTGACGTCTGCGTTAACGGTTCACCGAACGGGGATCGGGGGGGGGAGGGGTACTCGAAAACCGCCATTCAACTCACCAGCAGGGGGCACCAGCACAGGGTGGCGATCACCATGATGAGCAACAGCTGCACCATCATCTCCACCTCGTAGTCCCGCCGCCGCTGGCCCCTGTCCTGCCCGCAGCACACACGGACCAGCGTGCCCACGCTCACCGTGTTCAGCACCAAGGACACGGCGATGGACGCCAGGCCCACCGCCGAGAAGAGCAGCGAGAACACCCGGTCGCCGCCCCGCGAGCTGATGTTGATGAAGCACCAGGAGCCCGGCGGCTGCAGGTGGTAGCTCCCCACGCCGGCCAGCGGCAGCAGGGCCAGGCCGCCGGCGAACGTCCACACCACCAGCACCATGCACACCGCCCGGCTGCCGGGCATGCTGGCCGAGCGGGCGAACGGCCGGTTGATGCCCACGAAGCGCTCGATCGCCATGGCGGCGCCGAGCAGCAGCGGGCACAGGCCGTAGAACACCATGGACATGCCGAAGAAGTTGCAGAAGTGGCAGCGGGGGTCGAGCTGGCGCCAGTCGAAGCCCGTGAGGTAGTAGGTGAGCACGATGGTGCCGGTGACCAGCAGGCCCATGAAGTCGGTGGTCACCAGGCCGCCCAGGAAGGTGAGGAAGAAGGAGCGCGAGCGGCTGCGCGTGCGCTGGTAGGCCTTGGCCAGCACCACCAGGGCGATGAGGTTGGAGGTGAGGCCCAGGCTGCTGAACACGGCGGACAGGGTGAAGGCCGTGCTGCTTCGGTTGAAGGGGGGCGTGTTGATGGAGTAGCACAGCGGGGTGCTCTCGTTGCCGGCGGGGGACGAAGAGGCGTTCATCGTGGCGGAGGAGGAGGAGGTGGACGGAGAAGGAGGGGTAGGAGCAGGATGGTGATGACTTCAGCCTGATCTCCAAGATGAAGAACAATAAACTACCTCCTTGTTGGGTCCGTCTTGGCTCATCTTAAATGTCTCTTTCTTCAGGCTGGAAAATAAAACACAGTGTTCGTCAAATGTCCTTCATGGAATACCAAGCGTAGAGAATGAATAAATAATAAAGATAATGATAAAAATAAATAAAAAGAGGTATGTTGGAAGATCTAGTGATACTAGCGGTAGCACTTGTCGTCATAGTAGTGGTCATAAAAGCGTATATCAAATAGAGCAATATCAATTGTTTGAACAGCTGTGTCTTTTTTTTATAAAATACATTCATACTGAGAATGAATTGGATAAACATTGTTTTTTATAAACCACCTATGTGGCTGAAACATGGTATATGATTTGGTGATACAGCATATAACTCCTTTGCAGGAACGAATGGAATGGTGAGAAACGATCTAAGGTAGCGATATGCATCACAGAGGAAAATAACAAGAGATGCGAACCAAACAGCCACATGACTAACAGAAGGAAAGAATGAGAAGGAAATGCTTTTGCGTCAACATGCACTAATAGTTACAGGAAGAACTGGCCAAGTATGCGTTTCACCTCGACTGAAATGACAAACGGTCACAGAAAAGCCCCAGTATGCATTTCAGTTTTAAATCAATATTTATTTATTGGAGATTTGATCGATGGGTATTTGTTCACTCACGCTCTGATGATGCAAGCGGGGATATGACTCATAACAAACCGTAAGGATGATTTCATCCCGGAAACCAAATGTATAATCAACTATTTTCCACACACATCTTTGGGAGTTTCCACACGGAGTAAATGGGAAAAGGAGGGTCACCTTTTGGGGATCAGAGTGCAAAGAGAGAGGATGCACACATTCAAGCTTTGACCTTCTGAGAGTCCCATTAGCACGAGGGAACTCTGAAATCGATACATCATATTCCAACCTGTCTCTGACATATGGTTTCCCATTTGAACGAATGGGTAAGCCATAGAGCTTTACTGTAATACACAACAAGCTAATACCCAGGATTAAGAATGTCAGTATGTTAATTGATGTTGCAATTTGTCATTCTACACTGAGGGAACAATAAACATTAAACATTCGGGGCTTGTGACAGGACATAGGCCTAATCTTTGGTGTTTTTCTATTAAATATGTTGTCCATCTGTGCTCGAAGATCTGACTTTGTGCTCTTCCTCTTCCATGTGAGCTTATGGATAACGGCCGCATCTCTGTTTGTCATTGTGAAACGCCAGCAAAAGTCAAACATGTCTTTGGTGTATTTGTACAGGGCCGCAACAAGATACTGGGTAAACACTATAACGATCATCCACAATACACACACTAGTGACCTACAGTGAACACAGGAGCAGGTTGATCTCAGGCCATCTTTCTCATTCATACCAGTTAGGCCGTTCTTAAAAATCATTGCAACCCCAACTTTTCACATTTTTGTGATGCTGCCCATTTTTTATGTCAGCAGTTTCCCACGAAACCATATGTATTTCACTCAACCCCAAGGGTAATGGAATGAAGATTACATTCCATTAAATACGGACAACATAGATACGCAACAACAGATCTACACTAGCAGAGCCGGGGTCCACTACAGTCTGAAAATATCTATGACGTATGGGTGTGCTGTGTTTTAACCAGCCACCCCTCAAAGGTTAAAACGAGACAAAGTGCTTGCCTTGGCGTGGTTTTGACAGTTCAGAGAGTCGCTTGGTTCCTACACGGAAAATGGTGGAGTTTTACTAAAGTAACGACTGGTTCACGGTCCTCCTGCTTTGAAGACCATTACTGTTGATTTGTTTAGCAGATGCTTTTATCCAAAGGGACTTAGTGATATCAGACACATGTCGTTAAGGGGTGGATAAGGGGTACCACATACCACATGAGGGGAAGTTAACCAATTTACTTCTGGATGGGTGTCAAACATCTTCACCCAATTCAGACTTAACTCTCCTTTCAAATTGTTTTCGTATCAAAACATATCATCAAACATCCGCAGTCCTGTGACCTCATATGCATGCACCTGGCTACAACCTTTAAATGTTTACGAGTATAATACCCCTGTCTCACTGTTCTGTAAATAGGGTGGGCAATAGCATATACTTCAATGTTTACAGGTAGGCCTACACACTTTAGTTCAATACTGTGATCACTTTCAGCCCAGTTACAGACACTTTTTTTTTAATCTGTTTTCAATTTTCCTTTGTGCCGAATCAAATCCAGATTATAACAAACTTCAAAGGCAAAAAAAAAGAAGACATTCCAACACAGTGGAAATTAACACAAAATCATTGACAGGAAAGTCTGTGAGGTGTCAAATATTGGACAGGGAAAATAACAATTCTGAATAAAAAACAATGTATCAATATAATCTGATGAGCATTGTGCGACTAATTAGTTCCTCATTTTTTATCATACTTAATCATTATTATCTCTTGCAAGAGACACACGCTCCTGGCTCAGCCACGCAATTATACCTACATGGAGGCAGAGTTCCATAACCATAATTAAAAAAAAAGTTACCTTCTCGTACGAACCTTTCTGGAGGTCTTTCAGCGACCGACGACCGCGTCCGTTCTTCATCTGGCAGAGAACCGCCTCGTCGTGCGCTGAACGCTCCCTTTTTTAGCCAAACCGAAGCCCTTGTGTGTTGTGACCGCCGCGGACACGCGCCTTGCTGTCTACACGCATCTGCACGGTTGCTGATTTGTCCCAGTCTTAAAAAAAAGGCTTGTTGCAGGAGTTTGAACACTCCCCCAAAATAACAGGAGGAAGAGGTATTTACACGCATACGCAGGGGACGAGGAAGAGACTAGACCAGACGAAAGTTAAGTAGTAGGTCTAAGAATAAAGCAGCCTGATGCTGCTGGCTCTCGTTCAAAAAGCTTTTTATGTCAACGTATGGGATAAGATCATTTCTCCTCAATACAGAGTTATTATCGTGCTCGTCTGAAGTACTTAATTGATTAAACATCTGCAAAGCAGATTCAGGTCTACAAACCCGAAGTTGAAAGTGACCAAATATTTTCATATTTATCCCACACAATTTTCGTAAATAGACAAAGCCCTAATCGGAGACGAAATAAAACACTTAACTAACTACAGCCTTCTCAAAAATTCTGTTTTTGATATTCATCGGGCCATCCATGATCTAAAAAGGCTGCAACAAAAGAAAGAGCAATCTCATTTGGAATCTCATCATTTGGAAGTAGGCTTAACTATCGTAAACACAAACACCTACACTGCCTACACTGTTTTTCAGCATTAAAGAGCCATTCAATTGAGCTTAAAGATCCCTCGATTACCGTTACCTGCTGTTTACAGTTTGCATGCAGAAGAGGTTATAGACAATATTGTCCTTGCACCTTTCCTATTTTTCTCCTTTGCCCATCCATCTCCATCACTACATTTCATTCACCTGCCAAACACCTCCAGACAGAACGCTAATTGTTACAGCTAATAAGGCTGCTTCCTTTGGCAGGATGGTTTCTATCCATCAATGGCCGATTACTGAATTATTCAGTCCGCTGTCAACAACCACTCGGCCGTCAACATTATCACACGGACATCCCGTTTTACCGGAATACTCTAATGTGAAGTGCTGCTTCGGCTTTTCACGCAGCCTAATGGCCAGAGAATCTGGGGGCAGAACATTGGGATGCCTGGGGACTTGGTATCCCCTCTGGTCACTGAGCAAATCCCAATATTCCCGCCCAGCTGCTTTCCATTTGTTTGTAAGTACATGGATGATGATTCAGAGGCTGCTGTATATCAGACGCGGGACAGGAGCTTAACTGTCCAGGAGAAACCGCGGAACTTCCCAACTTCAACCCCCCGCTCTCTTTAAACCGTTAAAAAAAAACACTGGACAAAAAAGGAGAAAGTTTCCTGTGATTTATCACAGCAAGGGACCTCGTTGCTGCATGTGTGCCATTAGTCACAGGCAACAACCAAGTCCTTATTCAACCTTCTAGATTAGGATTAATGAAATCTATTAGTAGCGATGCCTCAGGAAAAATAAGTCAACATCCATTATATTAGGAACAGCAACATAATGCCAAAAGACATGGCACTTCTTTGGGGGAATTGAACCTCTAAGTTCTTTCATTGCTTTGCTACCAGACTGTAGGCCTGTTGGAACTGAAACGGGTCTTGACCCTGCAGTGATCTCAAACTCAACAAACGTGTATCATCGTCACTGTGTCAGGGTGACTTCCGTTGAACATTACGCATTCCTGCCCATTCAAACGGACTTGTCACGCCTGTCTGTGCCAAGGCAATCGTGCAACCAGACCAACAACAACAAGTTCACATCCCACTGACTCAGGAACCCACTCGACCAGAAGGAAACCGCACAACAATTGGATAGTTCTGGCGCAATTACTTACTGATGAATTCATTTGACAATCCAGTGTCCAGTGTCTCGTGTGTCAGCGTCCGAGCGACGGATCCACCAAGCCTCCGCTGCCGGTCGATCGGAGCTCAGGGTGTGTGGGGGGTGTGGGGGGGGTGGGGGGGTTGCCAGGAACAAGCAGACAGGCTCTGCTTAGTTTAACTAAATTGGTCCATTTGGAAAGTAATTGCATTCAGGGACAGGTGCCAGAAGCCTGGAGTCTGCCTGGCCAGAGCCGTCATCTCAAAGCCAGCAGGCCGATGAGTCTGTCTCTCATCCTGGCATCGCCCTGACGACCAGGACCAGGGTACCGCGATGGGAGGAAGGATGGGAAGAGACGAGGACTGAACCTCTAACGGAAACGACAGGTCACATCTGCCACACTTAACTACACAGCCTCTTTAGCTATATCTATATATATATATATATATATATATATATATGTGTTTATTTATATATTTATACATACATATATGGGTTTAGTGTGGATGATGTTTAATTGCATATTATCTACAGGCTAACATTATGTGTGCTTTAAAAAATATCTATAAATTGTGTAACCATCCCAACACCAGTAAATAGAAACACAATTACTTTTTTAAATTGCTCCTCCTGAATATTGAAAGGGTAAAGAGACAATAATATTACAGCTAAATGACAATTTGACATTGTAACACACAAAGTGTTACGGTGTGTGTGAGACGCAGACACACGCACGCACACACAAAATAGCAAAGTACAATAAGTGTTGACGTTAAAAGTCTGGTTTGATATACTTCCCTGAATGTGAATTTGTGCTGTCGTCTCAACATAAATCACGTCGATTAAAAAAGTTATAACACACTAGGCTACCAATAGTGACAGTTAACTGTCACTGTCACAACTGAGATCTGGAGCTGGTTGAGCAGGAACTTCCTGAAACTCAATGGAAACAAGACCGAGGCCCTGCTCATCGGATCCAAATCCACCCTCACTAAATCACAACACACCCCAGCTCCACTCATAATTATCGATGGATTCCCAGTACCCTTCTCCTCCAAAGTCAAGAGCCTCGGCGTCATCCTGGACAACACCCTCTCATTCGCACCCCATGTTCACAACATCACCCGGACTGCATTCTTCCACCTCCGCAACATCGCCAGACTCCGCCCATCACTGACCCAATCCGGCACTAAAATCCTAGTTCACTCATTTGTCACATCACGCATAGACTACTGCAACGCCCTCCTCACCGGACTCCCCACCAAACTCATCAACAGACTGCAGATCATTCAGAACTCAGCCGCCCGGATCATCACCCGCACCAAATCATCTGACCACATCACCCCTGTCCTCATCCAACTCCACTGGCTCCCAGTACACTACCGCATCCAATACAAAACCCTACTCCTACACCTACAAAGCTCTCCACAACCTAGCCCCCAGTTACCTCTGCGACCTCCTCCAAGAATACACTCCCTCCCGCTCCCTCCGCTCAACCTCTGCTGGACTACTATGTATCCCCACATCACGACTCACTTCAATGGGTGCCCGGTCATTCAGCTGTTCAGCACCCAGGCTCTGGAACTCCCTCCCCCCACACATAAAACAGTCAGACACCATTACAACCTTCAAGTCACAACTCAAAACTCACCTGTTCAAACTCGCACACAACGTCTAACTGATCTATGTTTTGATTGTTTTTTTTTGTTTTGTTTTGTCTTGTTTTTGTTTTAGTTATTTCTTATTGCTTATGTTTATTTATTTATTTATTTATTTTTTCCACAATGTCTTGTTTTTTAAAAAATGTATGATGACTATATGCTCTGTAAGGTGACCTTGGGTGTCTTGAAAGGCGCCTCTAAATTAAATGTATGATTATTATTATTATTAACTGCAATCCAAATCAGACTCATCCACGCAGCATTTCCAGATCTTAACTCAACCGGATAATCTTTTTAATCGTACTGGCCACAGGCAGATCATTGCCACTTACTTTCATCTAAAGCAGAGCAGCAGTGGCCTGTATTTATCCACACGAGCTCCGGAATGACTGGAGACAAAAACCAGAGCCTCTGGCCCCCTCTCGACACACACACACACACGGATGAACTGAGCTTGAACTCCCATGGACTGTCACAGCACTACTACGTATCTACACTCTAACCGCGCTTCACGCTACCGTTCAACACACGACACACAGACCGTCTCTATCGAAACGTCGAGCAGAACGACAGGCAAGCGTCTGCTACTCTTTTGTTTTTAGCGGGAGGGTCAAAGGAAGCAGGGGACAGACGACGGAACGCTCACGCCAAAGTCTCTCCTCTCATTCCAAAGATATCCGTCCTGACATGTTGTGACAGGAGCGAAGAAGCCGTTCACTCGAGGTGAGAGTTATGGCTCAGCCAACACACCAGGCCACGAGCAGTGTGGTGTGAGTACAGCCCATGTGAATAGCTCGTCAGAGCTCTGGCCAAGGCCTTAATCAACAAAAATGGGAGAAATCTACTGATGGGTTTTCAGATCATATATTGGCAGTAAACCAGTCTGCATTACATTTTATGGAGAACATATCACATTCAATTGCTGTTTAAAAGATTTGAATCACATGGCGATCATGAGAATTATCATGACTGATGGTGGAATCATGTTTCACAGATGAACGACAATCAATACAATCTCTTGCAAATCATAAGGACATTTTTACTGGTTTTGGTAAAAATTGGGCCAGCCTCACAGCAAACAGAGAAAATTGCAAACAGTGTCACAGATGTAAGAAATGGAACCATTACAAAACATGTTGCAGATCTACATAGCAGCACCATAGCACACAGAGACTTTTACATATTCATTTTATTTTTAAATGCGTCATTGATCCTGAACGAAATGGAGGACTCTGCATTAAACCCATCACTAGCTCCACTAGGAACAGTGGACGGCCCTTGGCACCCGCAGGAGCATTAACCTAACGTAGATGTGTTTTTTGAGCACCTTGAGGAAACCCACCTGAACACTGGGTGAGTCAATCCATTTTGACGAAATCACAATGGAGGAGGTTGACACAGCAGACTCTCATAAAAAGGAGAAAAGTGAAGCACTCACCACTGTCCACTTCAACGGCAAGCCCGACAAAATGAATGTCGATAGAGCAAATGCAACGTCATAGCATATGATGCATTCAAACTGCATTCAAACGAAAAGAGAGGAAATAGACTGTTGAAGAATCACCAACTTGTTGGCATGTGGAGGAAATCAGATTAACACTGTGGCTTCAGTTGTCCTGTCATGTCACCTAGCAGGCCAGCCAATTGCACTACAGTTCTACATGGCGGAGAGAAAGCAGCGTTCAAACACATGGGCTTAGTAACACTGAACAACGAATGACAATGCCAACCTGCCTCACCAGATTTTCATGGAATATGCTGATCTCTTCAAGGTCAAACTTGGTAGGCTACCAACCACATACTCTCATACTGAAACTTGATCCATACAGCATGTCGTCTGTCCAGCACGCCCATGTCCGGCCCTGCAGGACAGAGTAACGGGCGGAGCTAGACAGGATGAAGGACCTATCAGTGCTGTTTCTGAACCAACTGAATGGGTATTATGAGGGCTCCCTAAACAGTTATTCCCCAGTCGCTACAGAGTAAGCACGCAAACATGATTCACAGAGGATACCAATGTGTAGAGCCTAAGTCGGAGGCCGAGGCAAAGCGCTTTCGTCCACCATCAGAGACAGTGACAATGCAACACTCTCATGCTCTGTGTGAAACAGCAACAAAAACCAGCAACAGAACCACGCAGTTACAGATCTACGTGGTCTAGAGTGGCCACAGACATCCTGGAAGGGAACGGTAAACATTATCAAGTGCTTGCGGTATCAAATCCCGGACCAACTCAAGGACATCACAGCAACATCAATCATCGCAAAACTGAAACGACATTGCTTGGCCCACGGGTCACCACATAAACTGAACTCATCTCAGACAATGCTAACACACTCATGTCGCGCTAGTATGCTGAATCGCAAATACAAAGACTGAGCGTGTCAGGCCTCATTGCTCATCATTACTGTACATGATGCAGGGCTATAAAATGTTGTAGTTCAAATTTTGTTGGGGAAAATGCTTTATAAATAAGAACCACTGTGTTATATTGGGTTATATGACATGCCATTCCTTAATTATTTTCCATATCTATAGGCATGTATCCAAACATTCTTTGGATGGTCATTGATCAGGTTAGCCATGTTCTATTTTGCACAAGGGCTTCAAGCTAAAGAGAGAGGACGTAGAGCAATCACAACAGGCCATTATGTACTCCGATAGCAGCCACCGTACTTGCATGGGCATCACTCTCTCCTCAGGTATTCAGTTGGTCATGCTGAGCTATTAATAACCGTTATGTTATAATAAATACTATTCCTGTTTTACAAGTAATCCCTCTGTAGGCCTACATGGATTTTTTTGTAAACATCCTCTGGCCAAAACAGGATATGATTTTCTGACATTTTACCTTGTGAGTGCCTGGCTCAAAGGAACTGCAGACATTGAACCTCAGCGGTGATTGTGGAACAGTCACCCTGTGGGGTTGTCTTGCTTCACAAAGACAGCTCTGAAGTGATGAGGCGGAGTCGCATGGCCAATGGCAGCTCGCAAGACAGGATTTCGACCCGCAGGTGATATTCAGAACCCAAGTCCCTCGACCAAATCTATTAGCTATAAAATATCCTTAATTAATTTTGTTCTCTCCAGTGGCTCTCCACTTCTTTTAAACCCTCTAATGCGTGGAGAGTCGGTGCACGTCACTGTCTGACGCCATACTTGACCTGTGTCGCCATACTTGACCATGTACGGTAACTGCATAGCAGAGGACATAAAACGATGTTTGCATCTTCTGGGAAATTTCTGAGTCACATTCGCACGCTCTCTCTGTCCTTGTCCCCGAGAGTTAAAGGAACGTTTATTCATAGGAGGAAGGACATTTCGGTGACAGGGGTATTCCTGGTAAAATTTGATAAATTCAACACGTAAACAAACAGGAAGACAGTCTAGCCTGAGGTCTATGTAGAAACAATACACACACACACAAAAATACAGATTGACCTTTTACTTATTTATAAATCCATAACCACATAGTTTACCTGCAGCGATTTAAGATAGGAGCTGTAAATGAAAGTAGACACACTAACACACATACTCTCTCTCTCACACACACACACACACACACACACACACACACACACACACACACACACACACACACACACACACACACACACACACACACACACGATACATTCATCTAGTCATCTAATGTGGCCACATCAAAGCTGCAATTAAGTGCCGCTTGAACAACAATGCAAGTAATTGCGTCCATTACCAAATCAAGGACAAGTCAGTTATACAATATGGCATAGAATTTTTTTATTTATTTCATATATCTTCTTAATGTAAACAATTTATTTGTGTGCATTAGATTCACCATATCCGTGGCATTTAACGCAGAAGGGCATGCAGATATACAAGGCGAATTTCACCCCTGAAAATGTCAGCACGAAAAGGAATGAAGTGTATGTTCTAAACATGAAGTAGAGAGTGGAGGACTCTGAATTCTGCCGCTACAGATTCAAAGATCTGCTGAATGTGGAAAAACACCAACGGAATAGGCTACATGAAAAGAGAGCGTTCAAAATGGCAGAGGTAGCTCGCTGGAGGGAAAGCCGTTAAAAGCACGGCACAGATATCAACTCAGGCTTATTGCGCCATGCCGGGGCTGGGGCTCAGTCCTGTTCGCACGCAGCGACTTGGGTTTGAATCCAGCCCGTGGTCCTTTGCAGCATGTCCTCCTCAATATTTCCCATCCCTTCCTGCCTATTTCACTCAATCATAAAGCATAAAAATGCAAGAATAAATATTTAAAAGGTCCGCCAGGGAAAGAAGTAAAGTCAGCATCACATGCTTCTAAATGATTTTGAATCATAGGGGTCAATCCTGGGTTAATAACAATGCTAGTCCAGTGAAAAGTAGGATAAAAGTAAACCCCAACCTCTGCTGGCCAGTTGACTTTTATCCAAGGCATTTCACCTCCCCTTCTATGGGCATGTGCAAAACAAAGACTAAGCAGTATTTTGGTTATAAACAGTGTTTGCTAGATCCGGGAGAGCTGGGAATTGTGCGCTGCGTTGGGTGAGACCGATTCGGCTAAACTCGATCTCTGAAATATGCCACAGTGGCAGAGAAGAACCCTGCACATACGAGGACCTAATTGGCCCCCTGGGTATTGCACTACATTTACTCTCTGAAGAATGGAAAACATGTGAGAAAGAAAAGCACAAGCCAAAACTAGCAAAATACAATAAATGTCATTGTCTGCAAATGTTGAATTAGTTGGCGTAAACCTATTCTCTTGTTTTGGTTTTGGACTTTTTTCTTGTTTGCAGAAACACCCGAGTAAAAAACTGCCGCTGTCTTGTCAACTAAATGTAATTTTGGTCCAGCAGAGAGCAGCAAAGTCACATGGCAGAGCCAGAAGGACTGTTGTCTCCTTAAACAATTACTGATTACTTATTGTTTTACTATGAGTATAACTGTATAACTAATTTAGTATTAATTTGTCTTATGTTTATTGAGGCATGTTTGTTGCCTAGGTTTCATGATTTGGTAATTAAGGATTCAAAATAGGCTATAGGTTGTATCTTCTATTTTTAGGCCTATATGTGCTGCTGATGGACTTATCATCATGTTCAAGTTATGTATTGACGAGGTTTGACAATACTTCAATGCAAAAAACTTTAATCTATGATTTGTGTCTATGCTACTAAACGCCAACCTAAAATGGGAATCATTTTAGAATGACATTTACAGAAGTCTGAAGTCCCAAAAGCACATTCCGGGCAGCTGGTACTCAATGACCATTACGTCTAGAATAACCCAACAACCAGTGGTAACTATTCTTATTATAAGCTTGGAAAGAACCAAGACGGCGGCTGGGAATGTGTGTGACATCATGTGCAACGCTTAATATATTAAGCATTTCTTATTGATGGAGACCATGGAAGGGCATAGACCTATATGTTAGAGATAAACCTAAAAACCTGAAGTTAACCTCCTCCGACCCATTTCTTATTTGAGTTGAATAGCAGCCCGTTTATTCATTATAGTAGTGGAACGTAGGTTTTAAATGATCCTTCACACATTGTACATAAGTATTGCATTCCCATTGCTCTATTCCAGCCAAATAATTGATCAGTTCATTCGTTTTCTTAAGTAGCCCACTGCCTGGCATCAACTCTCTCTCCATCGACGACACTTTTGTCCCTCCACAACACCTCACGCACCACAGTATGTGATTCACGCAAACGAGCATTGCGACACAGGGTCCACCACAGATCTCCCTCTCTTGTGAATTTGTGGGCAGGTGGTACAACGGCCTTCTGACAGCCTTTACTGTGCAGCTGGCGCCAATCCAAACGCCAATAAATCCCTGATTATAAAATGTGATCGTAAAACCCCTAATAGTGTGTCATGAATATTTGAACATCTCATCCACGAGTCCTACCGAAGAGGGGGGCAAGAAAAAGAGAAAAACAGTGCACAGCATATGGAAGAACTTCTGAAAGCAATGGTGCAAGTGGCTGGCTTTCCCTTAGCTACGCTCGGCTCTCCCTGTGGCTTGATCAGATTGATTTGTCATTTGCTACGACGGAGAGAGTCCGGCCACGGCACTGCCGATAATCAAATTTATCGCATTGCCATTTATTACACATTTCTGTGGCTTTTGGGTCCGATGTCACATCGATTCCTTGATTGCTTGCTTAGCTGGACGCTAACGAGTTGCCGTCTGACTCACTGCATAATCACCCCTCTAATTCACTCTCCTGCTTGGTCTCCCATGCGCCCGGCCTGCTCACCGGCTACAGAGTGCCTCTATGCGCGCCCCTCCAAGTGGGCAATTGGCAATATCGTTCTTGAAGCCTTGCCACGCCGCACACATTAGCCACTCTGACTGAGCACACTCTCGGAGCAAATTGGCGTTTTAGGTGACATGGCCTGCCTTTTCGTGAGATAATCTTTAGTGCTAGTGGTTAAGTGTGAATCCCAGTGCTAAACGAATCACAATTTTTGATAGGTCTCAAGAAGCCGAAGACACTAGAATGTGCCACGGCCGTTTGGCTGAGTACTATTAGTCATTTGGAAGAGGCTTTTAGTGAATACTTGCCATGAATTCCGATAAATGTTTGTGATGTGGTTAGGGAGAAGAGGTAGAGGTTAGGTTAGGCATCTTGCTCATGGACGGCTAGGTGGACTATGGACATGGGACATCAAATCAAGTACCCCAGCACCAATACCTCACCACTCTCTTGCCCCAGTGCAGGGATCAACACCCAGGGTTATCTCCGACCGAGAAGTCATGTCAGAGATTGTACTTGAAGGGCGAATAAGCAGAGAGAGAACGAGAGAGGGGGAAGCGAATATGGTAAGGCCTCTGGGCGCCACACTGCACAGCAGACGACCTGCCTGGCAATTATCCACCCGGGGCCCCTTTCAGGGAAAGGAAGAAAACAAAGGGTACGACTGTGACAAAGCTCCCTGATCAAACACGCACGGCCTCCCCCAGGCGTTGATTGACTGGGAATCCGAAGAATGTGTGCACACATCACCAGGCTTAATTGTATTTCCGTCGCACGTAGTAATTATCGCAATGAACGCCGATGGACAAATGGTAAACAAAAGACGGACCGATCCATTAGGCTTGTTTGAGGAGGGGATCTGATTGACGATGAGGAGAAAATAACGAAACAGAGGTGTGTCAGTTTTTTTTTTTTCAGACAACATTTCTTTAATACAAAGTCAACATATCTACATACACAGTGGTTTTTAACCAATTATTGTCGAGTTCGAAGTAACAGTTTGAATGTGATAGCACTTGGCCCTCATACAAAGGAAAATAATTCTGCAGAGTATGGGAATTTCATTATTTTTTTGTTCTCATTTGCTGTTGTATGTATACGTTTCTTGTCACTTTTTCTTCTTTTGTTCATTTTTATACTCCCCCCCCCCGCCCTCCCAATTTCCGCGAAATACTCTGGTCATTTCGGTGGCTGTTGTCAAAAAAAAGTCTAGCATCTTTACATGAACTGGAAAAAGAATAACACATTACACAAGCTTCCAACCACGTCCACGGAGAAAGGTTTTGGCACAGGCGCAGTGGCCCGTGTTGGGGGTCTCCGTCGGAGAACGAGTCCTCCGCAACGGATTTAGTTCAGTTAAGTTCCCAAACAATTCCTCTAAGATCTTCTCAGTACTGTGAAGGAGATGCCGGAATTGTAAATCCACAGCAGAAGCTGTCTGCGGAAAGTCGAGTCGTCTTCTTCCTCCTGGCTCTTAAAAGTCCTGATTATTTTCCCGCCTCCAGTAAAACAAAAAAAAAAAGACTACCCCCCCCCCCCCCTCGAAAAACAACCCGACAAAAACATGGTATTTTGTACAAATGATCTTGGAAGAAAATGTACTGTGGTCAAATGTCAGGTACAGAGTACACCCCCTGCCCCCCTTTGGTTATGATTATGTACTAGTAGCCCCACAGGATGGATTGTTTCCTTGGTAACAGATTTATGGTTTGAATCTTAGCGTGTTAGCGTCGTACGGGTGTTGCTGCGAGTTTTCGTTTTGGTACCCGGAGGTTCACGTGTGTATAAAATGACGACCAATATAGTGTTTGAGGTCCAAGGGAGTCGTTACAGCACTGAACCCCTTTGGGATAGGGTTTTTGTAGTCTGGAGGCGGTCACATTTACACCCGTACTAGTTATTATAGAAAGGAACGGTCGTGGTTACCCCGCTTAAGGGAATGGTAGCGCCCTAGTTGAGCCTCCACAGCCAATGGTTAACAGATTGCTAGAATGAGAAATTATAGGCAACGGTATTTAAAAAGCAGGAATCAGAAATGGAGGGGGAATACTTTGAGGGGAAAAGGGCGGGAAAAGGCTTTACGAACACCGAAGAAGTCGGACATGGGAATCCCAATCTCGGTCAGAAGTCGGTCTTCGTTTGTGAGCTTCAGTGTCAAATTATACAAATACATATAATCTATATATTTGTTTAATTTTATTTACAGGTATTATATCTTGGATCTTAGTTGATAGCTAACATAATGGGTGGTCGTGTTATGTTTTTAAAGCAAGTTTTTTGTGGGACGTCAAATTGTATGTTGTCAGAGGCTGTACACGATCAGAAGAAGAAGTCATTTTGGGGCAAATATAAAAAAAACTGGTAAAGAAAAGGGCCATTTTGTCTTCTTAGATGGGTGATAAACAACAGTTAAAAAATAATATCACAAACTGAACACGATGCAAAATATTCTACTGCGTACAGGTTAATGAAGTCAACAATGCTTATAAACACGTTAAAAATGTACCTTATCACAGCAGATATGGCCGTATTATGGCAGTAAAGGAACACAAAGAAATCGTTAAGGGTTGCTGTAAAGAAATAAAAGTACATAATCACATAATTCGTAACAAGTTGGTTGGCCTTTAAAAACAGGATGAAAAGGAGAAAAAACTAATTCATAATCGTTTGGATAGTTCTAATATATTCTGCATTTAAATATATATCTATCAATGTGAATGTGGTATAATATATACATATACATATATATATACGCACATTCACAAAGACATATGTTATACTGAACACGTGAAAAAATAGAATGTCTTTAAATGTAATATGAAAAGATTAGCATTTATCATGTCACGCTAACTGTATTAAAAAAAAGATAAAGCTAAATAAAAAGTCAGCTATGTAAAGTAACATGAGATTAATCGGTAATCATAATAATAATAATGTAATAATAATCATAATACAACAGTAACGTATTTGTAAAGTTACAGTAACAATAAGGCTTTTTTTGGAAACGAGAAACAGAGTACACACACACACACACGCGCGCACACACAGTTCATGTCTCCAGCTCCTGGTCCCGCCACTTGAAACGTCTGGGGAACGAGGGTCTGTCAGTCCAGACCGACGCAGTAAAATACCCCCTCCATCACCTCCGGGCGCGCCCACATTCACAAACACTAGTTCCAGTATATATCTTCCTTTTCATTTGTGGAGGAGGGGGTGAACAAGTGAGCCGTCACTAAATTCTTCACCTCCAGAGCGTCACGTTTCAATCCCAACATGGCGGACCTTCTCCTGTTCCCGCCGACCACGGAGGAGCCGGAGAGCATTAACTTGGGTTCATCCGATTGGTCAAGGAGCACACACACAAACACGCATACACATACAGGAGCCACAAGAGGAGGTTCTTGTTCTCTTTGTTGCTGCAAGGTGGGGGACTGAACTGGCCCGGTCAATATATGAGCGCTTAACAGGCCGAAGGAGTAGTTTGAAGAAAGAAAAAAATCGGATGATCCGTTGATGTACTTTCCGTTGTGACCACCAGGGGTAGGGCAGGGGTTGGTGAACCCATGAGCAAAGCTGGCACCTTTTGTATGTATGATCTCTCGCACAGAAGAGCCACGCACACAGCACTCAACAAGTAAGCAGCATGTTTGGTGTTTAACGTTAAATAAAACGAAAACGGAAAAAGTACCGAAAAAAGTTCTAGATGTGACGATGCAGAGTCTGGCACACACATTGACCAACATCCAGAACTTGTATTTTCGCACCACCTGTTAAGTCAGTATCCTTTTAAACAAAAAGTTGACTAAAATGAAAGAGGGCCGCACCAAACGTCCATGATGCAACAGTTTTAAGGTAGGGGTCGAATTTCAAAACAACAACATTGAAGGTCAAAGCGGCAAGAGAGCCAATGGCCACGTCCGAGAGAGCCTCATCTGAGAATTCCTCGGCTTCCAGAAGATCTTAAGATCGCTGTTGGGTCGGTAGTTCGTCACAACGACACTGGGGTGGTCGGACCTTTCACCCTTTCTCCAGAGACCGGGAATCGGGCGCTCCAAATGTCTGTCGGTAATGAACTGATTACGTTCACGTTCTTTCACGTACATGTTCCTGCCTCCGCTATGCTAGCATGGTGAAGCGTGTGTTCTGTTTTGTAGCCCCGTCTTACTCAGTAATGGCTGGCCTTTTGATGGTAACTAGAGAAGCGATGCGTTGCTTTAATGGCTAATGGGATGAATCACTGGTGGGTAAAACACAGTGTTCCTCCAGACCAAATGGAAAGTAATCTGTCTTCATTTTGGTTGCTGAGTATTTTCGAACCACTTGGCTAGCCAAAGGGGTAGGTGGCGTTTACGTGTGGGGACACTGAATGTTTTTTCACACAGGCAGCCATGATTCAGATGTTTCTTTGAACAGCTCCTGCTGTAAGACATTGATAAAGTACCCCCCCCCCGCCACCACCCCACGCCAACACACTCACTACATGTAAAAGAAGAAGGAGGCAGAGTCGTCTCATCCAGGCTACATCCACCTGCCTCCGTCTTGCTGTCGCTCTGTCGACCTCGTCCCTAGTCGTTCCCTTGTCTGCTGTCTTCGTATTACGTACAATATATATATTTTTTAAAGAAGTGAATCTCCACAAAATGTATACAATGTCCTCCCACATTGGTAACACTTGAGGTAAGGTTCGCAGTCCGACTCTGGTTGGGGTTCCCCATCCCCCCAAAGTGTGAGCCAAAGCCTTTTTTAAATCTCTCCTCTTATTGGTGAGTGGGGGTGTCAGGTGGTACCTCACCTGCTCCAACTTCGCTTTGCTTTTCGTTTGATTGACTAAACTGGCTCCTCCTTTTCGAAAGGGAGTTCTTTGTGGTTTGTAGATTTTGGTTTTACTGGGTGGGGGCATTTTTCTTGGGGTAATCGTTGTTGTTCTTTTTATCCATTTTCGTCTTATTCAAATTTCAAGCAAGGTTGTATGGCTCAGGGGACAGGCGAGGTTTGAGGGGGGTGGGGGAGAGTGGGGGGGAGGGGGGCAGAGACCTGGAGGGGGGAGGTGGTGGGGGAGGGGTGGGGAAGGGAAGGGAGGATGGCTATTTTACGTTGCATAGTGATCGAAGCTTCCCAAGTACTCCAGCGCAGCCTGGTAGCAGAATTGGTACTCGTCCTGCAGGAGAAACAATCAAACACAAACAGGAAAAAAAACGTCAGTTCAGATCTACGCCTCCACTCACAATTTGACAGTTGCAGAACTCTCAAAATGAAGGCTGGAGTCAAGTCGAGCCCGGGTGTATAGCCCTGAGTCACATGTACACTTTAAAAGGGCTTCACAGACCCACATTACACAAACACCCATTAACCCTTCCCCACTTCCGAAACCACGCTTGGTTGGACATTTTTTATTGAGCAAAAGTGACATCAACAGGCACTTACTTTTTATGTGGAAGGGCGTTTTCAAAGTAGCCTGTGTTTAACGCTGCCTTTAGGATTTGATGTCCCTTTGGTCTCAAATACGCTTTAAAAATCAAACGGTCCTATGTTTGAATTTGCGTGACCGCGTCCCCGCGTGAGTCATGCACGTCGGGCGGTTGTCATGACGACGATGTCGTCGTGTCTGCTTACCTCCGTCTGCACCATGGCGGGCCTCTGCGTCCGCAGCATCTTCACCGTCTGGAAGATGTCCACCACGCCCTCGTACCGCATCCTCTCCAGCACGATGCTCAGGGTGATGAAGACCCCGGTCCGGCCCACCCCGGCACTGAAACAAACACACACACACACAGATTAGAATCATGTTTTACAAACAGTGAATAACGACATACATGTTAAAACAACACTATACTTCGCATCCTACGTCCATAACCGACCAAAACACTTTGTGTACATTATGCTTCTATAATTTACATTATACTAAGGGTTAAATAAGTTGTCACTTTGGCCACCTTTGCTTTGTTTCAATTACTTATTGTTTTGCTATGTAGCAGTACAAGCTCAAGTCCCATTGGAGTTTCAGTGACGCACAGTGATTCTAACAGTGTCTACAGAGCTCCACTTTAATCCAGTTCCCTACAATCACACACACACACAGTGCCGCTGCTCCGCATCTATTTCCTGCCGCACCATAAACAACATCCTGTAACGAGTGATGAAAGCCAATCTTGATGTGTGCTGATTGGAAATACACGTCAAGCTAAAAAGTTTACCCCCCCCACCCCCTCTCTCTGCTATAGCAGTTGCCCGCTGTATGGTACACGCACAAACAAACACGCATACAAACACACACACACACACAACCGACACATCCTATCACACCCGGCCGTCTTGCCCATCATTCAGCACTCAGGAAACCCTCAAAGAAGAACCCATGGGCATGCATTGGGAGAAGAAAAAAACGGAGAAAAAAATCTTTTCAGCTATTGCTCTTGGGGGCCGGCGTCTTAACTCTGATCCTGAAATACTCCGGGAGTGGCGGCTCTCTAAGCATCTTTCCTCCAAAATGACTTCCATTTTCCCGGCGGAACAATAATTGACATGACACAGATTTATTTCGGGCTCGCTGCCGCCTCGCTTGGCGTCGCTTCGGCAGGACGCAGACACAGGAACGCGGCTAGCCGGCAAACTTTTGTTTGTTTGTTTGTGCGTCGTTGTCGGCGTGTGTGTATACGTTTGTGTGTGTGTGTGTGTGTGTGTGTGTGTGTGTGTGTGTGTGTAGACGGCGCCGGCGGAAGGGGTGGTGCAGTCAAGCTTGTGGGCTCAGTAGGAGAATGAATCCTCCACCCCAGCCGGCCCCCCTGACCAAGACCCTTCTCTGTGGCTGAGCGCTGAGCCCCCCGTCTCCTGGGAGAGGTGGTCCACTACGCTTAACCCCCCCTCCCCCACCTAGCTAGAGAGCCGGGAAGAGGACACTCCGGAGCCCCACCACAGAGGTGGGGCTCCGGTGAAAGAGAGAGAGAGGAAGAGAGAGGGAGAGAGAGAGAGAGAGAGAGAGAGAGAGAGAGAGAGAGAGAGAGAGAGAGGAAGAGAGAGAGAGAGAGGAGAGAGAGAGGAAGAGAGAGAGAGAGAGAGAT